>NW_026610830.1:0-161155 GCF_029499605.1 Hyla sarda | reverse complement strand
TACCCGAAGCGTAAAATTTTTGATGTGACGTTCACACAAAATGGCATCCACAGAGATTTTGTTACCAGAGCTGCTGCGAGTAAAGACAAAAAGCTTCAGGGTGTCCGGATTATTGAGCACGTTCTAGACGATATTAAGCTGGTGGTAGTAAAGATGTATTCCCCTTTCGCCAACCTACACGATGTTGAGTTGTTTTTACAAGTCTATTTTAGTAAGGTTGAGTGCAGAGGAAAAATCATGAACAGCTGTGGCATCTGGACATCTAAGTGGAGATTTCAGGTTACATGCAAAAAAGATGACAGATTGCCAGGGGGAATACAACTACCACCAGCTCGTTTTAAAATAAATAATATGTGTGGCGACCTCTTTTTTGCGGGGATGCCAAGCTACTGCAGGAAGTGTCACAGATATGGACACACAAAAGAAAACTGTGAAAGTACATGCAAAAAATGTGGTAGCACACAGCACGAGACAGAGAAATGCACAAGAGGAGGGAGGTGCAATTTCTGTCAACAATTCGGTCACCTTTTCTCCTCTTGTCCCCACAGACATAGGACGGAGCAGCAGTGGCAACCCTGGAGGCAGCAAGGACAGCAACCGGGACACCAGCCGAGGCAAGCAGAGCCAGTGATTACCCCCCCACAAGAGGTAAGCAGTGAGATGGAGAAGGAGAAAGACCCCCCTCAGGCAAAAGGAGGGGACCCTAAAGAGCAGAGGATGGCCAAAAAACGTGCAAGTGGTGGAAAAACTGGCCCCCAGGAGCATGCTGGGTTAAGAGAGGAGCGGACGGCGGCCGAATCCGCTCCTCAGCAACCTCTGGCTCAGGGTCCCCCTGAGAGCGATGATCCGGGTGGAGAGGTGAAGGTTAAAAGGCGGAGGGGCTCCAGAAGACTCTATTCGGAGGCGGTCCAGGGGGAGCCGATGGAAGTACCTGCGGATGCAGGGAACCCAAGTGACGTTCCTCCACAGGTCCCCATAGGGGATACCCCCCCTCCTCCCTGCCAGGAGGAGGTTTCAGGGGTGACCGTCTCTGAGGTACCAGAGACGGAACTAAGTGAACACCCGACCCCTATGGAGGGGCAAGAGGTGGAAGAACCCAATGAGTCTGGAGCCCTGATTGCCAGGATGCCCGAGAACAACTATGCCTCAATCATGATGGAGGAGGGGGGTCGGCTGAGTGATGGTGCCTCCTCTCCTGCTTCCTCTATGCGTACAGTTGAGTCAGATTTTGGGGGGTATGAGGCTTCGGAGGGGGAATCAGAGGTGTAAGACGTTTTCTTGTACATTCCCATGGCTGAGTTGTCCGGTCTGTCCTTGAACGTGAGAAGTGTGAGCGCCAGAGTAAGAAGGGTTGCCCTATTTAATTACTTGTCGGTTTTTGCTGCTTCCGTCCTTTTCCTGCAGGAATGTGGCATCCCGCACAGATTAAATTATAAAGAATATGAAGATGATTGGGTGCACGGTCCATCAGTCTGGTCTGGATCAAATGAGTCCAGATCAGCAGGGGTCGCCATACTTTTTAAAGGGAACGTTTTAATTGAGAGTTTTAACGAAATTTTACCAGGCAGAATTTTATTGGTCAACGCTTTTATTAATGGTATTAAATGGCAGTTTTTAAATTTTTATGGTTCTCCTGATAAGAATGAAAGAATAAAAATGTTGGAGATTTTACCCCTTTTTATTAACAATTCTAGTCCTCTTGTTTTATCAGGTGATTTTAATTGTATTTTAAGGGGAGAACGCCGTTTTTCGAACGCAGTGAGTAGGAACTATGATAAGACGTCTTTTATGTTAAAAAACTTGATTTTAGATTTTAATCTCACTGATGTTTTTAAAAAATGTAATTTTAACGTACCAGAGGAAGACGGTGTTACCTGGAGCAATGCAAGCTGTAGCTCCAGGATAGATTTTATTTTTTGTTCTTATCAAGTACTGCCTTTTAACTGTGATCTTTTTACCAATGTTTTTTCTGACCATAAATTATTGTATTTTAAAGTTAAAAGTGATTTTAAAAAGAGATCTGGTAGGAATGCCTGGAAGTTAAACGTGTCCCTTTTAGAAGATCCGCAGGTTTTATCAGATTTTATCACCTTTTACAAGGAATGCAGACGAGTAAAAGACCCCAACACTCCCACCAGTATCTGGTGGGAAAAAATGAAACTAAAAATAAAAGAATTTTTTATCCGTGTTGGGGTTAGGAAAGCTAAAGAAAAACGTGAATTTTATAATATCCTAAATACTCGTCTGCAAACCCTGTACAAATTCAGAGCACATGGGATGGAGGTGGAGAAGGAGGTACATGATCTTAAAAAAGAAATAACTAAGTGCCTGGAGCAGAAAGGAAAAGAAATTATCTTTAGGTCTCGAATACAGCATCTTGAGGAAAACGAGACCTGCTCCAGGTATTTTTTTAAGAAAATACATGAAAATAGAAGGTTAATAGAAAACATTGAAGGAGTGAATGATGTACAGGGTATTTTAAAAAAGGTGCAAGAGTTTTATGCGGATCTTTTTAATGTAAAACACATTGATGAATGTTTTATGAATGACTCGTTAAAGGAGATCACCAATTTTTTAGATCCTGTCTCACAGTCTTTTTTATTGCAGAATATTTCAGAGCAGGAGATTTTAGAGACCGTCAAGAGTTTTAAAACAGGTAAAGTGCCTGGGCCGGATGGTATACCCATTGAATTTTATGTTACTTTTTATGGTATTTTAAAAGAAGATTTGTTCTCCCTTTTTACGGAAGTCTTTAAGTCTAAAATCCTCCCAGGCTCATGGAAGAAGGGTGATGTCTCCCTGCTATTCAAAAAGGGAGACCGGTCGGAACTCAAAAACTGGAGACCAATCACCCTTCTGAACTGCGACTATAAAATAATGGCGAAACTGTGTGCTAACCGCTTAAAGAACGTAATCCATAAAATAATTCATACAAACCAAGTCTGTGGGGTGCCTGGGAGGAGTTTATGGGAGAACCTAAACCTTTTAAAGGATGTAATTAGCGACACCAAATTAAGAAAAGGAAAGCTGGCGGTTTTATCCATAGATTTTGAAAAAGCTTTCGACAGGGTGTCACATTTTTATCTTTTTAAGGTTTTAGAGAAAATGGGTATACCTGATGGCTTTTTATTGTCTCTTAGAGCTTTTTATGATAACTGTACTAGTAAAATTTTAGTAAATGGTTTTAAGACACAGGGCGTGATTTTAAATTCCGGAGTGAAGCAGGGGTGTCCCTTGTCCCCACTACTCTTCATTTGCGCAATAGAGCCTCTTTTATGTACAATACGAAAGGATAAGCAGATCCATGGAGTCCCCCTGCCAGGAGGAGGGGGACTAGAGGCGAAGGTAGTGGGGTACATGGACGATGTTGCGGTGTTTTGCAGGGACACCCCATCGCTTCAGAAGACGCTAAAACAGATTCAATATTTTAATTGTGCCTCCGGTTTTAAAGTCAATTTTAACAAAAGTAACATTTTAAACATAGGCGGAATGCCTTTGTATGATGTGCCCGTCCCTGTGTCTGAGTCGGTGCAGATTTTAGGTGTCTCCTTTGACGAGTCTAATAATGGTTTTAATAGCTGGGACTTGGTGGCTCAAAAAATAAATAAGAAAATATGTATGTGGAACATGCGAGAACTTACAATGGAAGGGAAGGTTTTAATTACAAAAATGGTGCTTTTACCTATTTTATTGTATTTAAGTCTGGTTTTCCCACCCCCCGAAATGGTTCTAAAGAAAATAACAAAAGCTTGTTTTACTTTCTTTTGGAGTTCTAAGAGCGAAAAATTAAAGAGACAAATTGTGATAAAACCGAACTCCAGGGGCGGTAAGGATTTTCCAGATTTTAAAGCTTTCCTTTTAATAAAGTTTTTTAGCATGTGTTTTACTACTGTTTTTAAAGATAGCTACTGGTCTTATTTTGTTCGTTTTAATACTGGTTATTTTATGCGGAGGAACGGCTGGTTTTCTACAGTTTTAAGTTGCCCTTATTCTTTGAATTTACCCCCTCAATACATGATTTTAGGAAAAATTTTAAACTTATATAATTTTAAAGGTAAAAGTGTTCAGGATCTGTGCAATAGCAAAAAACTACTAAAGGAAATAAAAGAAACCAGTACCGTGACTCCCATCAAAAATTTTAACGAACAGAAGTGTATACAGATTTGGAAGATGTTGAGTATTAATTATCTTTTTAATTCACAGAAGGACCTGGCCTGGAGCTGCGCACACGAGTGTCTTCCATGCCGGGCATTCCAGCACCGAAGAGGATTATCCAACTCTGCAACCTGCCCGAGGGAGGGATGCCGACAAGAGGAGACCGTGCACCATCTAATATGGACTTGTTTTTACTCGCAGAAAATATGGACAAAGATACTCCCTCTGGTAAAAAGGATAACTGGACTAAAAGACTTAAATATTGCAGTGGTTTTTTATGGTTGCCTGGAATGCCCAACACGGACTCAAGAGACTATTGCATGGAAGATCATAAACTGTGTGAAGGCAGCTCTGTGGAAGGCCAGGAATATTTTATTGTTCAAGCATGAGGTTTTATCTGTGAAGGACATTTTATCTATCTGTTTTTATGAAATGTACCAGTACTATCTTTTAGACAAGAAGAGATTTCCGCTTTTATCTAGAAAATGGTTTTTAAAAGAATGGAATTCTATCTTGTAAAGCCACCAAGTGCCCATTTTATGTTTTAATATGTTGTAAATATGTTATTTATATGTAACTGTATTTATTGACATATTTGCACAACTTTGTTAACATTATTTAATTTTTAATAAAGTTGCCCCCGTAAGGGTAGTCAAGTTAAAAAAAAATCTGTTCTTATCAGTTTAATATCTGATACGTCCCCTATCTGGGGACCATATATTAAATGGATTTTTGAGAACGGGGGCCGATTTCGAAGCTTGCTTCCGTCGCCCTATGCATTGACCCGATATGGCAGTATCTTCGGGTACAGTGCACCACCCCCTTACAGGGTTAAAAAGAAAGATTCCTACTTTCATTGCTACCTGCTTGCTGGCTAGCCAGCTAGCCAGCCCTGTGGGCCTTGCTGCTGCTGCAGCCAAAAAACAAAAGGTGGTGCTGCTGCTGCTTCTGCTGCTTCTGCTGCTTCTGCTTCTGCTTGTGTCTGGCCGCTGTTGGAGCGTCCAGGCACAGGACTTCTGCTGCTGCTGACTAAATGGCCTCCTTAATTGGATCATTTGAGTAGCCAGCACACCTGTGCAGGTAGGGCATGACATGATAGGCAGCTACCTTGATAGCGGGTGGGTGCTGAATGTTCCTAATTGACAAAATAAGATTAATGCTTATGAAGAAATATAAAATCTCATCCCTTCCCCAATATCGCGCCACACCCCTACCCCTTAATTCCCTGGTTGAACTTGATGGACATATGTCTTTTTTCGACCGTACTAACTATGTAACTATGTAACATAACATGGGGGGGGGGGGGGGTCTCCTGGCTGTTCACACAGGTGTGTCATTGCTGTACATTGACCATGCATTGCTTCTGTGGTATTGCAAAGGCAAAGACAAATGCTTCCAGCCATCCATTGCACTAATGGATTGGTCATCAGCTGGCTGTCTATGTCCCGCATCAATATAGACCAAAGTACAGAGGGTTAGGCTATGCTATTGTGCACCTACCTGATGCATCAGAAGGTGCGAGGCCCTTGCTAAATTCTGTGCACAGACTTTGAGATCTATACTTTAGACTGTATCTAAACCTGCTCCAACATGGACTGACATTCTGGCCTACTTTCAGCCGATGCGACTTGTCTGTCGCTGAACAGTCGCTTTTTATGTATTCAGCACCTATGTATAATGTTGTAAAAATGCTCTAGAAGCTAAAGTCGCAGAAATGTCACACATATTTGGCCTGCAACTTTCTGTGCGACAAATTCAGACAGGAAAAATCAGTATAAATCCTTAGAAAATTATCCCCCAGTGTCTCCATCTGCTGGCGGTATTGAATAAGCATTGCTGCACTGATGGGGTATGCATTAGACGAAAAAAAAGAAGAAAAAGAAGAATAATACGCCCAGAAAAGAGGCGAAAAGGAGAAAAACGTAAAAAAACGTGAAAAAAAAGTAAGAGGAAGAGAAGGGAAAAAAAGGTGGAAATGGGTTTAAAAGTGATTTCGGCGGAGAAATATATATATATATATATATATATATATATATATATACGCGCACACACACACACATATATATAAACGTATTCTCCGTTGAGATATTGCAGCCGCTGCTGTGTCCAGGCCCAGGAGCCTTAGCACTGTGCTGTGATGTCACTCAATACCACTGACATCACTAGGTGTAAACAACATCTCTCCTTTGCTGTGTATGTGACTATGGAGCTGTTTGGTGATGTCGTCTATTATGGCCTTCATAGAAGCAACAGGAGATTGTTGCATCCATCTAGAACCCTCAGAACTACAGTGCTATGATGTCACTCACTTCCACAGGCCTTGCAGAGTGTAAACAACAACAACCCAGCTTTGTTGTGTATGTAACCATAGGGATTTGTGATGTCACCTAGAACCTTCACAGCAGCGACAGCTTTATGAGGAGCATCAGCACTGCTCTGCCTGAGCAGAACCATCACCGCCATAGGTTGTCAAATAACCCGGGTTTAACCCACACAGGTAAGTCCAATGGGGTGCAGGCATGTCCTCTATGCTTACAGCTTCCTGTGGGTGTTGGTTTGATACCGTTTGGGGACAGCCAAGGAGGCATCTGCAGGCAACAAAGGTAGGTGTGTGCTTGTGTGTGTGTTTCCTATGCAGATCCTAAGCCCAGTGTCACATGCAAGTAGGAGTAGTAAGAAGGGTTCCTGGCAAATCCGGGTTATGGATTGCATTTAAAAAGGCCCCGTGGGAGTGCAATGGGCCCCTGTCTTGCTGCTTAGCAATAATGGTATGGGTTTAGGTTCTGCTGTGTGTACTGGTGGTTGACTGCCCCCCAGCCCAGAGTGTGCATGGAAAATTGTCTGGCAGCCTCCCTGACAGCAAGCAGTGATAGTGCCCATGAAGGGCACCTTGTTGGGCCCACCCCTTTCACGGTTATCGCTTCTCGGCCTTTTGGCAAAGATCAAGTGTAGTATCTGTTCTTATCAGTTTAATATCTGATACGTCCCCTATCTGGGGACCATATATTAAATGGATTTTTGAGAACGGGGGCCGATTTCGAAGCTTGCTTCCGTCGCCCTATGCATTGACCCGATATGGCAGTATCTTCGGGTACAGTGCACCACCCCCTTACAGGGTTAAAAAGAAAGATTCCTACTTTCATTGCTACCTGCTTGCTGGCTAGCCAGCTAGCCAGCCCTGTGGGCCTTGCTGCTGCTGCAGCCAAAAAACAAAAGGTGGTGCTGCTGCTGCTTCTGCTGCTTCTGCTTCTGCTTGTGTCTGGCCGCTGTTGGAGCGTCCAGGCACAGGACTTCTGCTGCTGCTGACTAAATGGCCTCCTTAATTGGATCATTTGAGTAGCCAGCACACCTGTGCAGGTAGGGCATGACATGATAGGCAGCTGCCTTGATAGCGGGTGGGTGCTGAATGTTCCTAATTGACAAAATAAGATTAATGCTTATGAAGAAATATAAAATCTCATCCCTTCCCCAATATCGCGCCACACCCCTACCCCTTAATTCCCTGGTTGAACTTGATGGACATATGTCTTTTTTCGACCGTACTAACTATGTAACTATGTAACATAACATGGGGGGGGGGGGGTCTCCTGGCTGTTCACACAGGTGTGTCATTGCTGTACATTGACCATGCATTGCTTCTGTGGTATTGCAAAGGCAAAGACAAATGCTTCCAGCCATCCATTGCACTAATGGATTGGTCATCAGCTGGCTGTCTATGTCCCGCATCAATATAGACCAAAGTACAGAGGGTTAGGCTATGCTATTGTGCACCTACCTGATGCATCAGAAGGTGCGAGGCCCTTGCTAAATTCTGTGCACAGACTTTGAGATCTATACTTTAGACTGTATCTAAACCTGCTCCAACATGGACTGACATTCTGGCCTACTTTCAGCCGATGCGACTTGTCTGTCGCTGAACAGTCGCTTTTTATGTATTCAGCACCTATGTATAATGTTGTAAAAATGCTCTAGAAGCTAAAGTCGCAGAAATGTCACACATATTTGGCCTGCAACTTTCTGTGCGACAAATTCAGACAGGAAAAATCAGTATAAATCCTTAGAAAATTATCCCCCAGTGTCTCCATCTGCTGGCGGTAATGAATAAGCATTGCTGCACTGATGGGGTATGCATTAGACGAAAAAAAAGAAGAAAAAGAAGAATAATACGCCCAGAAAAGAGGCGAAAAGGAGAAAAACTTAAAAAAACGTGAAAAAAAAAAGTAAGAGGAAGAGAAGGGAAAAAAAGGTGGAAATGGGCTTAAAAGTGATTTCGGCGGAGAAATATATATATATATATATATATATATATATATATATACGCGCACACACACACATATATATAAACGTATTCTCCGTTGAGATATTGCAGCCGCTGCTGTGTCCAGGCCCAGGAGCCTTAGCACTGTGCTGTGATGTCACTCAATACCACTGACATCACTAGGTGTAAACAACATCTCTACTTTGCTGTGTATGTGACTATGGAGCTGTTTGGTGATGTCGTCTATTATGGCCTTCATAGAAGCAACAGGAGATTGTTGCATCCATCTAGAACCCTCAGAACTACAGTGCTATGATGTCACTCACTTCCACAGGCCTTGCAGAGTGTAAACAACAACAACCCAGCTTTGTTGTGTATGTAACCATAGGGATTTGTGATGTCACCTAGAACCTTCACAGCAGCGACAGCTTTATGAGGAGCATCAGCACTGCTCTGCCTGAGCAGAACCATCACCGCCATAGGTTGTCAAATAACCCGGGTTTAACCCACACAGGTAAGTCCAATGGGGTGCAGGCATGTCCTCTATGCTTACAGCTTCCCGTGGGTGTTGGTTTGATACCGTTTGGGGACAGCCAAGGAGGCATCTGCAGGCAACAAATGTAGGTGTGTGCTTGTGTGTGTGTTTCCTATGCAGATCCTAAGCCCAGTGTCACATGCAAGTAGGAGGAGTAAGAAGGGTTCCTGGCAAATCCGGGTTATGGATTGCATTTAAAAAGGCCCCGTGGGAGTGCAATGGGCCCCTGTCTTGCTGCTTAGCAATAATGGTATGGGTTTAGGTTCTGCTGTGTGTACTGGTGGTTGACTGCCCCCCAGCCCAGAGTGTGCATGGAAAATTGTCTGGCAGCCTCCCTGACAGCAAGCAGTGATAGTGCCCATGAAGGGCACCTTGTTGGGCCCGCCCCTTTCACGGTTATCGCTTCTCGGCCTTTTGGCTAAGATCAAGTGTAGTATCTGTTCTTATCAGTTTAATATCTGATACGTCCCCTATCTGGGGACCATATATTAAATGGATTTTTGAGAACGGGGGCCGATTTCGAAGCTTGCTTCCGTCGCCCTATGCATTGACCCGATATGGCAGTATCTTCGGGTACAGTGCACCACCCCCTTACAGGGTTAAAAAGAAAGATTCCTACTTTCATTGCTACCTGCTTGCTGGCTAGCCAGCTAGCCAGCCCTGTGGGCCTTGCTGCTGCTGCAGCCAAAAAACAAAAGGTGGTGCTGCTGCTGCTTCTGCTGCTTCTGCTTCTGCTTGTGTCTGGCCGCTGTTGGAGCGTCCAGGCACAGGACTTCTGCTGCTGCTGACTAAATGGCCTCCTTAATTGGATCATTTGAGTAGCCAGCACACCTGTGCAGGTAGGGCATGACATGATAGGCAGCTGCCTTGATAGCGGGTGGGTGCTGAATGTTCCTAATTGACAAAATAAGATTAATGCTTATGAAGAAATATAAAATCTCATCCCTTCCCCAATATCGCGCCACACCCCTACCCCTTAATTCCCTGGTTGAACTTGATGGACATATGTCTTTTTTCGACCGTACTAACTATGTAACTATGTAACATAACATGGGGGGGGGGGGGGGTCTCCTGGCTGTTCACACAGGTGTGTCATTGCTGTACATTGACCATGCATTGCTTCTGTGGTATTGCAAAGGCAAAGACAAATGCTTCCAGCCATCCATTGCACTAATGGATTGGTCATCAGCTGGCTGTCTATGTCCCGCATCAATATAGACCAAAGTACAGAGGGTTAGGCTATGCTATTGTGCACCTACCTGATGCATCAGAAGGTGCGAGGCCCTTGCTAAATTCTGTGCACAGACTTTGAGATCTATACTTTAGACTGTATCTAAACCTGCTCCAACATGGACTGACATTCTGGCCTACTTTCAGCCGATGCGACTTGTCTGTCGCTGAACAGTCGCTTTTTATGTATTCAGCACCTATGTATAATGTTGTAAAAATGCTCTAGAAGCTAAAGTCGCAGAAATGTCACACATATTTGGCCTGCAACTTTCTGTGCGACAAATTCAGACAGGAAAAATCAGTATAAATCCTTAGAAAATTATCCCCCAGTGTCTCCATCTGCTGGCGGTATTGAATAAGCATTGCTGCACTGATGGGGTATGCATTAGACGAAAAAAAAGAAGAAAAAGAAGAATAATACGCCCAGAAAAGAGGCGAAAAGGAGAAAAACGTAAAAAAACTTGAAAAAAAAGTAAGAGGAAGAGAAGGGAAAAAAAGGTGGAAATGGGTTTAAAAGTGATTTCGGCGGAGAAATATATATATATATATATATATATATATATATATATATATATATATATATACGCGCACACACACACACATATATATAAACATATTCTCCGTTGAGATATTGCAGCCGCTGCTGTGTCCAGGCCCAGGAGCCTTAGCACTGTGCTGTGATGTCACTCAATACCACTGACATCACTAGGTGTAAACAACATCTCTCCTTTGCTGTGTATGTGACTATGGAGCTGTTTGGTGATGTCGTCTATTATGGCCTTCATAGAAGCAACAGGAGATTGTTGCATCCATCTAGAACCCTCAGAACTACAGTGCTATGATGTCACTCACTTCCACAGGCCTTGCAGAGTGTAAACAACAACAACCCAGCTTTGTTGTGTATGTAACCATAGGGATTTGTGATGTCACCTAGAACCTTCACAGCAGCGACAGCTTTATGAGGAGCATCAGCACTGCTCTGCCTGAGCAGAACCATCACCGCCATAGGTTGTCAAATAACCCGGGTTTAACCCACACAGGTAAGTCCAATGGGGTGCAGGCATGTCCTCTATGCTTACAGCTTCCCGTGGGTGTTGGTTTGATACCGTTTGGGGACAGCCAAGGAGGCATCTGCAGGCAACAAAGGTAGGTGTGTGCTTGTGTGTGTGTTTCCTATGCAGATCCTAAGCCCAGTGTCACATGCAAGTAGGAGGAGTAAGAAGGGTTCCTGGCAAATCCGGGTTATGGATTGCATTTAAAAAGGCCCCGTGGGAGTGCAATGGGCCCCTGTCTTGCTGCTTAGCAATAATGGTATGGGTTTAGGTTCTGCTGTGTGTACTGGTGGTTGACTGCCCCCCAGCCCAGAGTGTGCATGGAAAATTGTCTGGCAGCCTCCCTGACAGCAAGCAGTGATAGTGCCCATGAAGGGCACCTTGTTGGGCCCGCCCCTTTCACGGTTATCGCTTCTCGGCCTTTTGGCTAAGATCAAGTGTAGTATCTGTTCTTATCAGTTTAATATCTGATACGTCCCCTATCTGGGGACCATATATTAAATGGATTTTTGAGAACGGGGGCCGATTTTGAAGCTTGCTTCCGTCGCCCTATGCATTGACCCGATATGGCAGTATCTTCGGGTACAGTGCACCACCCCCTTACAGGGTTAAAAAGAAAGATTCCTACTTTCATTGCTACCTGCTTGCTGGCTAGCCAGCTAGCCAGCCCTGTGGGCCTTGCTGCTGCTGCAGCCAAAAAACAAAAGGTGGTGCTGCTGCTGCTTCTGCTTGTGTCTGGCCGCTGTTGGAGCGTCCAGGCACAGGACTTCTGCTGCTGCTGACTAAATGGCCTCCTTAATTGGATCATTTGAGTAGCCAGCACACCTGTGCAGGTAGGGCATGACATGATAGGCAGCTGCCTTGATAGCGGGTGGGTGCTGAATGTTCCTAATTGACAAAATAAGATTAATGCTTATGAAGAAATATAAAATCTCATCCCTTCCCCAATATCGCGCCACACCCCTACCCCTTAATTCCCTGGTTGAACTTGATGGACATATGTCTTTTTTCGACCGTACTAACTATGTAACTATGTAACATAACATGGGGGGGGGGGGTCTCCTGGCTGTTCACACAGGTGTGTCATTGCTGTACATTGACCATGCATTGCTTCTGTGGTGTTGCAAAGGCAAAGACAAATGCTTCCAGCCATCCATTGCACTAATGGATTGGTCATCAGCTGGCTGTCTATGTCCCGCATCAATATAGACCAAAGTACAGAGGGTTAGGCTATGCTATTGTGCACCTACCTGATGCATCAGAAGGTGCGAGGCCCTTGCTAAATTCTGTGCACAGACTTTGAGATCTATACTTTAGACTGTATCTAAACCTGCTCCAACATGGACTGACATTCTGGCCTACTTTCAGCCGATGCGACTTGTCTGTCGCTGAACAGTCGCTTTTTATGTATTCAGCACCTATGTATAATGTTGTAAAAATGCTCTAGAAGCTAAAGTCGCAGAAATGTCACACATATTTGGCCTGCAACTTTCTGTGCGACAAATTCAGACAGGAAAAATCAGTATAAATCCTTAGAAAATTATCCCCCAGTGTCTCCATCTGCTGGCGGTATTGAATAAGCATTGCTGCACTGATGGGGTATGCATTAGACGAAAAAAAAGAAGAAAAAGAAGAATAATACGCCCAGAAAAGAGGCGAAAAGGAGAAAAACGTAAAAAAACGTGAAAAAAAAAGTAAGAGGAAGAGAAGGGAAAAAAAGGTGGAAATGGGCTTAAAAGTGATTTCGGCGGAGAAATATATATATATATATATATATATATATATATATATATATATACGCGCACACACACACATATATATAAACGTATTCTCCGTTGAGATATTGCAGCCGCTGCTGTGTCCAGGCCCAGGAGCCTTAGCACTGTGCTGTGATGTCACTCAATACCACTGACATCACTAGGTGTAAACAACATCTCTACTTTGCTGTGTATGTGACTATGGAGCTGTTTGGTGATGTCGTCTATTATGGCCTTCATAGAAGCAACAGGAGATTGTTGCATCCATCTAGAACCCTCAGAACTACAGTGCTATGATGTCACTCACTTCCACAGGCCTTGCAGAGTGTAAACAACAACAACCCAGCTTTGTTGTGTATGTAACCATAGGGATTTGTGATGTCACCTAGAACCTTCACAGCAGCGACAGCTTTATGAGGAGCATCAGCACTGCTCTGCCTGAGCAGAACCATCACCGCCATAGGTTGTCAAATAACCCGGGTTTAACCCACACAGGTAAGTCCAATGGGGTGCAGGCATGTCCTCTATGCTTACAGCTTCCCGTGGGTGTTGGTTTGATACCGTTTGGGGACAGCCAAGGAGGCATCTGCAGGCAACAAAGGTAGGTGTGTGCTTGTGTGTGTGTTTCCTATGCAGATCCTAAGCCCAGTGTCACATGCAAGTAGGAGGAGTAAGAAGGGTTCCTGGCAAATCCGGGTTATGGATTGCATTTAAAAAGGCCCCGTGGGAGTGCAATGGGCCCCTGTCTTGCTGCTTAGCAATAATGGTATGGGTTTAGGTTCTGCTGTGTGTACTGGTGGTTGACTGCCCCCCAGCCCAGAGTGTGCATGGAAAATTGTCTGGCAGCCTCCCTGACAGCAAGCAGTGATAGTGCCCATGAAGGGCACCTTGTTGGGCCCGCCCCTTTCACGGTTATCGCTTCTCGGCCTTTTGGCTAAGATCAAGTGTAGTATCTGTTCTTATCAGTTTAATATCTGATACGTCCCCTATCTGGGGACCATATATTAAATGGATTTTTGAGAACGTGGGCCGATTTCGAAGCTTGCTTCCGTCGCCCTATGCATTGACCCGATATGGCAGTATCTTCGGGTACAGTGCACCACCCCCTTACAGGGTTAAAAAGAAAGATTCCTACTTTCATTGCTACCTGCTTGCTGGCTAGCCAGCTAGCCAGCCCTGTGGGCCTTGCTGCTGCTGCAGCCAAAAAACAAAAGGTGGTGCTGCTGCTGCTTCTGCTGCTTCTGCTTCTGCTTGTGTCTGGCCGCTGTTGGAGCGTCCAGGCACAGGACTTCTGCTGCTGCTGACTAAATGGCCTCCTTAATTGGATCATTTGAGTAGCCAGCACACCTGTGCAGGTAGGGCATGACATGATAGGCAGCTGCCTTGATAGCGGGTGGGTGCTGAATGTTCCTAATTGACAAAATAAGATTAATGCTTATGAAGAAATATAAAATCTCATCCCTTCCCCAATATCGCGCCACACCCCTACCCCTTAATTCCCTGGTTGAACTTGATGGACATATGTCTTTTTTCGACCGTACTAACTATGTAACTATGTAACATAACATGGGGGGGGGGGGGGTCTCCTGGCTGTTCACACAGGTGTGTCATTGCTGTACATTGACCATGCATTGCTTCTGTGGTATTGCAAAGGCAAAGACAAATGCTTCCAGCCATCCATTGCACTAATGGATTGGTCATCAGCTGGCTGTCTATGTCCCGCATCAATATAGACCAAAGTACAGAGGGTTAGGCTATGCTATTGTGCACCTACCTGATGCATCAGAAGGTGCGAGGCCCTTGCTAAATTCTGTGCACAGACTTTGAGATCTATACTTTAGACTGTATCTAAACCTGCTCCAACATGGACTGACATTCTGGCCTACTTTCAGCCGATGCGACTTGTCTGTCGCTGAACAGTCGCTTTTTATGTATTCAGCACCTATGTATAATGTTGTAAAAATGCTCTAGAAGCTAAAGTCGCAGAAATGTCACACATATTTGGCCTGCAACTTTCTGTGCGACAAATTCAGACAGGAAAAATCAGTATAAATCCTTAGAAAATTATCCCCCAGTGTCTCCATCTGCTGGCGGTATTGAATAAGCATTGCTGCACTGATGGGGTATGCATTAGACGAAAAAAAAGAAGAAAAAGAAGAATAATACGCCCAGAAAAGAGGCGAAAAGGAGAAAAACGTAAAAAAACGTGAAAAAAAAGTAAGAGGAAGAGAAGGGAAAAAAAGGTGGAAATGGGTTTAAAAGTGATTTCGGCGGAGAAATATATATATATATATATATATATATATATATATACGCGCACACACACACACATATATATAAACGTATTCTCCGTTGAGATATTGCAGCCGCTGCTGTGTCCAGGCCCAGGAGCCTTAGCACTGTGCTGTGATGTCACTCAATACCACTGACATCACTAGGTGTAAACAACATCTCTCCTTTGCTGTGTATGTGACTATGGAGCTGTTTGGTGATGTCGTCTATTATGGCCTTCATAGAAGCAACAGGAGATTGTTGCATCCATCTAGAACCCTCAGAACTACAGTGCTATGATGTCACTCACTTCCACAGGCCTTGCAGAGTGTAAACAACAACAACCCAGCTTTGTTGTGTATGTAACCATAGGGATTTGTGATGTCACCTAGAACCTTCACAGCAGCGACAGCTTTATGAGGAGCATCAGCACTGCTCTGCCTGAGCAGAACCATCACCGCCATAGGTTGTCAAATAACCCGGGTTTAACCCACACAGGTAAGTCCAATGGGGTGCAGGCATGTCCTCTATGCTTACAGCTTCCCGTGGGTGTTGGTTTGATACCGTTTGGGGACAGCCAAGGAGGCATCTGCAGGCAACAAAGGTAGGTGTGTGCTTGTGTGTGTGTTTCCTATGCAGATCCTAAGCCCAGTGTCACATGCAAGTAGGAGGAGTAAGAAGGGTTCCTGGCAAATCCGGGTTATGGATTGCATTTAAAAAGGCCCCGTGGGAGTGCAATGGGCCCCTGTCTTGCTGCTTAGCAATAATGGTATGGGTTTAGGTTCTGCTGTGTGTACTGGTGGTTGACTGCCCCCCAGCCCAGAGTGTGCATGGAAAATTGTCTGGCAGCCTCCCTGACAGCAAGCAGTGATAGTGCCCATGAAGGGCACCTTGTTGGGCCCGCCCCTTTCACGGTTATCGCTTCTCGGCCTTTTGGCTAAGATCAAGTGTAGTATCTGTTCTTATCAGTTTAATATCTGATACGTCCCCTATCTGGGGACCATATATTAAATGGATTTTTGAGAACGGGGGCCGATTTCGAAGCTTGCTTCCGTCGCCCTATGCATTGACCCGATATGGCAGTATCTTCGGGTACAGTGCACCACCCCCTTACAGGGTTAAAAAGAAAGATTCCTACTTTCATTGCTACCTGCTTGCTGGCTAGCCAGCTAGCCAGCCCTGTGGGCCTTGCTGCTGCTGCAGCCAAAAAACAAAAGGTGGTGCTGCTGCTGCTTCTGCTGCTTCTGCTTCTGCTTGTGTCTGGCCGCTGTTGGAGCGTCCAGGCACAGGACTTCTGCTGCTGCTGACTAAATGGCCTCCTTAATTGGATCATTTGAGTAGCCAGCACACCTGTGCAGGTAGGGCATGACATGATAGGCAGCTGCCTTGATAGCGGGTGGGTGCTGAATGTTCCTAATTGACAAAATAAGATTAATGCTTATGAAGAAATATAAAATCTCATCCCTTCCCCAATATCGCGCCACACCCCTACCCCTTAATTCCCTGGTTGAACTTGATGGACATATGTCTTTTTTCGACCGTACTAACTATGTAACTATGTAACATAACATGGGGGGGGGGGGTCTCCTGGCTGTTCACACAGGTGTGTCATTGCTGTACATTGACCATGCATTGCTTCTGTGGTATTGCAAAGGCAAAGACAAATGCTTCCAGCCATCCATTGCACTAATGGATTGGTCATCAGCTGGCTGTCTATGTCCCGCATCAATATAGACCAAAGTACAGAGGGTTAGGCTATGCTATTGTGCACCTACCTGATGCATCAGAAGGTGCGAGGCCCTTGCTAAATTCTGTGCACAGACTTTGAGATCTATACTTTAGACTGTATCTAAACCTGCTCCAACATGGACTGACATTCTGGCCTACTTTCAGCCGATGCGACTTGTCTGTCGCTGAACAGTCGCTTTTTATGTATTCAGCACCTATGTATAATGTTGTAAAAATGCTCTAGAAGCTAAAGTCGCAGAAATGTCACACATATTTGGCCTGCAACTTTCTGTGCGACAAATTCAGACAGGAAAAATCAGTATAAATCCTTAGAAAATTATCCCCCAGTGTCTCCATCTGCTGGCGGTATTGAATAAGCATTGCTGCACTGATGGGGTATGCATTAGACGAAAAAAAAGAAGAAAAAGAAGAATAATACGCCCAGAAAAGAGGCGAAAAGGAGAAAAACGTAAAAAAACGTGAAAAAAAAGTAAGAGGAAGAGAAGGGAAAAAAAGGTGGAAATGGGTTTAAAAGTGATTTCGGCGGAGAAATATATATATATATATATATATATATATATATATATATATATACGCGCACACACACACACATATATATAAACGTATTCTCCGTTGAGATATTGCAGCCGCTGCTGTGTCCAGGCCCAGGAGCCTTAGCACTGTGCTGTGATGTCACTCAATACCACTGACATCACTAGGTGTAAACAACATCTCTCCTTTGCTGTGTATGTGACTATGGAGCTGTTTGGTGATGTCGTCTATTATGGCCTTCATAGAAGCAACAGGAGATTGTTGCATCCATCTAGAACCCTCAGAACTACAGTGCTATGATGTCACTCACTTCCACAGGCCTTGCAGAGTGTAAACAACAACAACCCAGCTTTGTTGTGTATGTAACCATAGGGATTTGTGATGTCACCTAGAACCTTCACAGCAGCGACAGCTTTATGAGGAGCATCAGCACTGCTCTGCCTGAGCAGAACCATCACCGCCATAGGTTGTCAAATAACCCGGGTTTAACCCACACAGGTAAGTCCAATGGGGTGCAGGCATGTCCTCTATGCTTACAGCTTCCCGTGGGTGTTGGTTTGATACCGTTTGGGGACAGCCAAGGAGGCATCTGCAGGCAACAAAGGTAGGTGTGTGCTTGTGTGTGTGTTTCCTATGCAGATCCTAAGCCCAGTGTCACATGCAAGTAGGAGGAGTAAGAAGGGTTCCTGGCAAATCCGGGTTATGGATTGCATTTAAAAAGGCCCCGTGGGAGTGCAATGGGCCCCTGTCTTGCTGCTTAGCAATAATGGTATGGGTTTAGGTTCTGCTGTGTGTACTGGTGGTTGACTGCCCCCCAGCCCAGAGTGTGCATGGAAAATTGTCTGGCAGCCTCCCTGACAGCAAGCAGTGATAGTGCCCATGAAGGGCACCTTGTTGGGCCCGCCCCTTTCACGGTTATCGCTTCTCGGCCTTTTGGCTAAGATCAAGTGTAGTATCTGTTCTTATCAGTTTAATATCTGATACGTCCCCTATCTGGGGACCATATATTAAATGGATTTTTGAGAACGGGGGCCGTTTTCGAAGCTTGCTTCCGTCGCCCTATGCATTGACCCGATATGGCAGTATCTTCGGGTACAGTGCACCACCCCCTTACAGGGTTAAAAAGAAAGATTCCTACTTTCATTGCTACCTGCTTGCTGGCTAGCCAGCTAGCCAGCCCTGTGGGCCTTGCTGCTGCTGCAGCCAAAAAACAAAAGGTGGTGCTGCTGCTGCTTCTGCTGCTTCTGCTTCTGCTTGTGTCTGGCCGCTGTTGGAGCGTCCAGGCACAGGACTTCTGCTGCTGCTGACTAAATGGCCTCCTTAATTGGATCATTTGAGTAGCCAGCACACCTGTGCAGGTAGGGCATGACATGATAGGCAGCTGCCTTGATAGCGGGTGGGTGCTGAATGTTCCTAATTGACAAAATAAGATTAATGCTTATGAAGAAATATAAAATCTCATCCCTTCCCTAATATCGCGCCACACCCCTACCCCTTAATTCCCTGGTTGAACTTGATGGACATATGTCTTTTTTCGACCGTACTAACTATGTAACTATGTAACATAACATGGGGGGGGTCTCCTGGCTGTTCACACAGGTGTGTCATTGCTGTACATTGACCATGCATTGCTTCTGTGGTATTGCAAAGGCAAATGCTTCCAGCCATCCATTGCACTAATGGATTGGTCATCAGCTGTCTGTCTATGTCCCGCATCAATATAGACCAAAGTACAGAGGGTTAGGCTATGCTATTGTGCACCTACCTGATGCATCAGAAGGTGCGAGGCCCTTGCTAAATTCTGTGCACAGACTTTGAGATCTATACTTTAGACTGTATCTAAACCTGCTCCAACATGGACTGACATTCTGGCCTACTTTCAGCCGATGCGACTTGTCTGTCGCTGAACAGTCGCTTTTTATGTATTCAGCACCTATGTATAATGTTGTAAAAATGCTCTAGAAGCTAAAGTCGCAGAAATGTCACACATATTTGGCCTGCAACTTTCTGTGCGACAAATTCAGACAGGAAAAATCAGTATAAATCCTTAGAAAATTATCCCCCAGTGTCTCCATCTGCTGGCGGTATTGAATAAGCATTGCTGCACTGATGGGGTATGCATTAGACGAAAAAAAAGAAGAAAAAGAAGAATAATACGCCCAGAAAAGAGGTGAAAAGGAGAAAAACGTAAAAAAACGTGAAAAAAAAGTAAGAGGAAGAGAAGGGAAAAAAAGGTGGAAATGGGTTTAAAAGTGATTTCGGCGGAGAAATATATATATATATATATATATATATATATATATATATATATACGCGCACACACACACATATATATATAAACGTATTCTCCGTTGAGATATTGCAGCCGCTGCTGTGTCCAGGCCCAGGAGCCTTAGCACTGTGCTGTGATGTCACTCAATACCACTGACATCACTAGGTGTAAACAACATCTCTCCTTTGCTGTGTATGTGACTATGGAGCTGTTTGGTGATGTCGTCTATTATGGCCTTCATAGAAGCAACAGGAGATTGTTGCATCCATCTAGAACCCTCAGAACTACAGTGCTATGATGTCACTCACTTCCACAGGCCTTGCAGAGTGTAAACAACAACAACCCAGCTTTGTTGTGTATGTAACCATAGGGATTTGTGATGTCACCTAGAACCTTCACAGCAGCGACAGCTTTATGAGGAGCATCAGCACTGCTCTGCCTGAGCAGAACCATCACCGCCATAGGTTGTCAAATAACCCGGGTTTAACCCACACAGGTAAGTCCAATGGGGTGCAGGCATGTCCTCTATGCTTACAGCTTCCCGTGGGTGTTGGTTTGATACCGTTTGGGGACAGCCAAGGAGGCATCTGCAGGCAACAAAGGTAGGTGTGTGCTTGTGTGTGTGTTTCCTATGCAGATCCTAAGCCCAGTGTCACATGCAAGTAGGAGGAGTAAGAAGGGTTCCTGGCAAATCCGGGTTATGGATTGCATTTAAAAAGGCCCCGTGGGAGTGCAATGGGCCCCTGTCTTGCTGCTTAGCAATAATGGTATGGGTTTAGGTTCTGCTGTGTGTACTGGTGGTTGACTGCCCCCCAGCCCAGAGTGTGCATGGAAAATTGTCTGGCAGCCTCCCTGACAGCAAGCAGTGATAGTGCCCATGAAGGGCACCTTGTTGGGCCCGCCCCTTTCACGGTTATCGCTTCTCGGCCTTTTGGCTAAGATCAAGTGTAGTATCTGTTCTTATCAGTTTAATATCTGATACGTCCCCTATCTGGGGACCATATATTAAATGGATTTTTGAGAACGGGGGCCGATTTCGAAGCTTGCTTCCGTCGCCCTATGCATTGACCCGATATGGCAGTATCTTCGGGTACAGTGCACCACCCCCTTACAGGGTTAAAAAGAAAGATTCCTACTTTCATTGCTACCTGCTTGCTGGCTAGCCAGCTAGCCAGCCCTGTGGGCCTTGCTGCTGCTGCAGCCAAAAAACAAAAGGTGGTGCTGCTGCTGCTTCTGCTTCTGCTTGTGTCTGGCCGCTGTTGGAGCGTCCAGGCACAGGACTTCTGCTGCTGCTGACTAAATGGCCTCCTTAATTGGATCATTTGAGTAGCCAGCACACCTGTGCAGGTAGGGCATGACATGATAGGCAGCTGCCTTGATAGCGGGTGGGTGCTGAATGTTCCTAATTGACAAAATAAGATTAATGCTTATGAAGAAATATAAAATCTCATCCCTTCCCCAATATCGCGCCACACCCCTACCCCTTAATTCCCTGGTTGAACTTGATGGACATATGTCTTTTTTCGACCGTACTAACTATGTAACTATGTAACATAACATGGGGGGGGGGGGTCTCCTGGCTGTTCACACAGGTGTGTCATTGCTGTACATTGACCATGCATTGCTTCTGTGGTATTGCAAAGGCAAAGACAAATGCTTCCAGCCATCCATTGCACTAATGGATTGGTCATCAGCTGGCTGTCTATGTCCCGCATCAATATAGACCAAAGTACAGAGGGTTAGGCTATGCTATTGTGCACCTACCTGATGCATCAGAAGGTGCGAGGCCCTTGCTAAATTCTGTGCACAGACTTTGAGATCTATACTTTAGACTGTATCTAAACCTGCTCCAACATGGACTGACATTCTGGCCTACTTTCAGCCGATGCGACTTGTCTGTCGCTGAACAGTCGCTTTTTATGTATTCAGCACCTATGTATAATGTTGTAAAAATGCTCTAGAAGCTAAAGTCGCAGAAATGTCACACATATTTGGCCTGCAACTTTCTGTGCGACAAATTCAGACAGGAAAAATCAGTATAAATCCTTAGAAAATTATCCCCCAGTGTCTCCATCTGCTGGCGGTATTGAATAAGCATTGCTGCACTGATGGGGTATGCATTAGACGAAAAAAAAGAAGAAAAAGAAGAATAATACGCCCAGAAAAGAGGCGAAAAGGAGAAAAACGTAAAAAAACGTGAAAAAAAAGTAAGAGGAAGAGAAGGGAAAAAAAGGTGGAAATGGGTTTAAAAGTGATTTCGGCGGAGAAATATATATATATATATATATATATATATATATATATATATATACGCGCACACACACACACATATATATAAACGTATTCTCCGTTGAGATATTGCAGCCGCTGCTGTGTCCAGGCCCAGGAGCCTTAGCACTGTGCTGTGATGTCACTCAATACCACTGACATCACTAGGTGTAAACAACATCTCTCCTTTGCTGTGTATGTGACTATGGAGCTGTTTGGTGATGTCGTCTATTATGGCCTTCATAGAAGCAACAGGAGATTGTTGCATCCATCTAGAACCCTCAGAACTACAGTGCTATGATGTCACTCACTTCCACAGGCCTTGCAGAGTGTAAACAACAACAACCCAGCTTTGTTGTGTATGTAACCATAGGGATTTGTGATGTCACCTAGAACCTTCACAGCAGCGACAGCTTTATGAGGAGCATCAGCACTGCTCTGCCTGAGCAGAACCATCACCGCCATAGGTTGTCAAATAACCCGGGTTTAACCCACACAGGTAAGTCCAATGGGGTGCAGGCATGTCCTCTATGCTTACAGCTTCCCGTGGGTGTTGGTTTGATACCGTTTGGGGACAGCCAAGGAGGCATCTGCAGGCAACAAAGGTAGGTGTGTGCTTGTGTGTGTGTTTCCTATGCAGATCCTAAGCCCAGTGTCACATGCAAGTAGGAGGAGTAAGAAGGGTTCCTGGCAAATCCGGGTTATGGATTGCATTTAAAAAGGCCCCGTGGGAGTGCAATGGGCCCCTGTCTTGCTGCTTAGCAATAATGGTATGGGTTTAGGTTCTGCTGTGTGTACTGGTGGTTGACTGCCCCCCAGCCCAGAGTGTGCATGGAAAATTGTCTGGCAGCCTCCCTGACAGCAAGCAGTGATAGTGCCCATGAAGGGCACCTTGTTGGGCCCGCCCCTTTCACGGTTATCGCTTCTCGGCCTTTTGGCTAAGATCAAGTGTAGTATCTGTTCTTATCAGTTTAATATCTGATACGTCCCCTATCTGGGGACCATATATTAAATGGATTTTTGAGAACGGGGGCCGATTTCGAAGCTTGCTTCCGTCGCCCTATGCATTGACCCGATATGGCAGTATCTTCGGGTACAGTGCACCACCCCCTTACAGGGTTAAAAAGAAAGATTCCTACTTTCATTGCTACCTGCTTGCTGGCTAGCCAGCTAGCCAGCCCTGTGGGCCTTGCTGCTGCTGCAGCCAAAAAACAAAAGGTGGTGCTGCTGCTGCTTCTGCTGCTTCTGCTTCTGCTTGTGTCTGGCCGCTGTTGGAGCGTCCAGGCACAGGACTTCTGCTGCTGCTGACTAAATGGCCTCCTTAATTGGATCATTTGAGTAGCCAGCACACCTGTGCAGGTAGGGCATGACATGATAGGCAGCTGCCTTGATAGCGGGTGGGTGCTGAATGTTCCTAATTGACAAAATAAGATTAATGCTTATGAAGAAATATAAAATCTCATCCCTTCCCCAATATCGCGCCACACCCCTACCCCTTAATTCCCTGGTTGAACTTGATGGACATATGTCTTTTTTCGACCGTACTAACTATGTAACTATGTAACATAACATGGGGGGGGGGGGGGGGTCTCCTGGCTGTTCACACAGGTGTGTCATTGCTGTACATTGACCATGCATTGCTTCTGTGGTATTGCAAAGGCAAAGACAAATGCTTCCAGCCATCCATTGCACTAATGGATTGGTCATCAGCTGGCTGTCTATGTCCCGCATCAATATAGACCAAAGTACAGAGGGTTAGGCTATGCTATTGTGCACCTACCTGATGCATCAGAAGGTGCGAGGCCCTTGCTAAATTCTGTGCACAGACTTTGAGATCTATACTTTAGACTGTATCTAAACCTGCTCCAACATGGACTGACATTCTGGCCTACTTTCAGCCGATGCGACTTGTCTGTCGCTGAACAGTCGCTTTTTATGTATTCAGCACCTATGTATAATGTTGTAAAAATGCTCTAGAAGCTAAAGTCGCAGAAATGTCACACATATTTGGCCTGCAACTTTCTGTGCGACAAATTCAGACAGGAAAAATCAGTATAAATCCTTAGAAAATTATCCCCCAGTGTCTCCATCTGCTGGCGGTATTGAATAAGCATTGCTGCACTGATGGGGTATGCATTAGACGAAAAAAAAGAAGAAAAAGAAGAATAATACGCCCAGAAAAGAGGCGAAAAGGAGAAAAACGTAAAAAAAGTGAAAAAAAAGTAAGAGGAAGAGAAGGGAAAAAAAGGTGGAAATGGGTTTAAAAGTGATTTCGGCGGAGAAATATATATATATATATATATATATATATATATACGCGCACACACACACATATATATAAACGTATTCTCCGTTGAGATATTGCAGCCGCTGCTGTGTCCAGGCCCAGGAGCCTTAGCACTGTGCTGTGATGTCACTCAATACCACTGACATCACTAGGTGTAAACAACATCTCTACTTTGCTGTGTATGTGACTATGGAGCTGTTTGGTGATGTCGTCTATTATGGCCTTCATAGAAGCAACAGGAGATTGTTGCATCCATCTAGAACCCTCAGAACTACAGTGCTATGATGTCACTCACTTCCACAGGCCTTGCAGAGTGTAAACAACAACAACCCAGCTTTGTTGTGTATGTAACCATAGGGATTTGTGATGTCACCTAGAACCTTCACAGCAGCGACAGCTTTATGAGGAGCATCAGCACTGCTCTGCCTGAGCAGAACCATCACCGCCATAGGTTGTCAAATAACCCGGGTTTAACCCACACAGGTAAGTCCAATGGGGTGCAGGCATGTCCTCTATGCTTACAGCTTCCCGTGGGTGTTGGTTTGATACCGTTTGGGGACAGCCAAGGAGGCATCTGCAGGCAACAAAGGTAGGTGTGTGCTTGTGTGTGTGTTTCCTATGCAGATCCTAAGCCCAGTGTCACATGCAAGTAGGAGGAGTAAGAAGGGTTCCTGGCAAATCCGGGTTATGGATTGCATTTAAAAAGGCCCCGTGGGAGTGCAATGGGCCCCTGTCTTGCTGCTTAGCAATAATGGTATGGGTTTAGGTTCTGCTGTGTGTACTGGTGGTTGACTGCCCCCCAGCCCAGAGTGTGCATGGAAAATTGTCTGGCAGCCTCCCTGACAGCAAGCAGTGATAGTGCCCATGAAGGGCACCTTGTTGGGCCCGCCCCTTTCACGGTTATCGCTTCTCGGCCTTTTGGCTAAGATCAAGTGTAGTATCTGTTCTTATCAGTTTAATATCTGATACGTCCCCTATCTGGGGACCATATATTAAATGGATTTTTGAGAACGGGGGCCGATTTCGAAGCTTGCTTCCGTCGCCCTATGCATTGACCCGATATGGCAGTATCTTCGGGTACAGTGCACCACCCCCTTACAGGGTTAAAAAGAAAGATTCCTACTTTCATTGCTACCTGCTTGCTGGCTAGCCAGCTAGCCAGCCCTGTGGGCCTTGCTGCTGCTGCAGCCAAAAAACAAAAGGTGGTGCTGCTGCTACTTCTGCTGCTTCTGCTTCTGCTTGTGTCTGGCCGCTGTTGGAGCGTCCAGGCACAGGACTTCTGCTGCTGCTGACTAAATGGCCTCCTTAATTGGATCATTTGAGTAGCCAGCACACCTGTGCAGGTAGGGCATGACATGATAGGCAGCTGCCTTGATAGCGGGTGGGTGCTGAATGTTCCTAATTGACAAAATAAGATTAATGCTTATGAAGAAATATAAAATCTCATCCCTTCCCCAATATCGCGCCACACCCCTACCCCTTAATTCCCTGGTTGAACTTGATGGACATATGTCTTTTTTCGACCGTACTAACTATGTAACTATGTAACATAACATGGGGGGGGGGGGGGTCTCCTGGCTGTTCACACAGGTGTGTCATTGCTGTACATTGACCATGCATTGCTTCTGTGGTATTGCAAAGGCAAAGACAAATGCTTCCAGCCATCCATTGCACTAATGGATTGGTCATCAGCTGGCTGTCTATGTCCCGCATCAATATAGACCAAAGTACAGAGGGTTAGGCTATGCTATTGTGCACCTACCTGATGCATCAGAAGGTGCGAGGCCCTTGCTAAATTCTGTGCACAGACTTTGAGATCTATACTTTAGACTGTATCTAAACCTGCTCCAACATGGACTGACATTCTGGCCTACTTTCAGCCGATGCGACTTGTCTGTCGCTGAACAGTCGCTTTTTATGTATTCAGCACCTATGTATAATGTTGTAAAAATGCTCTAGAAGCTAAAGTCGCAGAAATGTCACACATATTTGGCCTGCAACTTTCTGTGCGACAAATTCAGACAGGAAAAATCAGTATAAATCCTTAGAAAATTATCCCCCAGTGTCTCCATCTGCTGGCGGTATTGAATAAGCATTGCTGCACTGATGGGGTATGCATTAGACGAAAAAAAAGAAGAAAAAGAAGAATAATACGCCCAGAAAAGAGGCGAAAAGGAGAAAAACGTAAAAAAACTTGAAAAAAAAGTAAGAGGAAGAGAAGGGAAAAAAAGGTGGAAATGGGTTTAAAAGTGATTTCGGCGGAGAAATATATATATATATATATATATATATATATATATATATATATATATACGCGCACACACACACATATATATAAACGTATTCTCCGTTGAGATATTGCAGCCGCTGCTGTGTCCAGGCCCAGGAGCCTTAGCACTGTGCTGTGATGTCACTCAATACCACTGACATCACTAGGTGTAAACAACATCTCTACTTTGCTGTGTATGTGACTATGGAGCTGTTTGGTGATGTCGTCTATTATGGCCTTCATAGAAGCAACAGGAGATTGTTGCATCCATCTAGAACCCTCAGAACTACAGTGCTATGATGTCACTCACTTCCACAGGCCTTGCAGAGTGTAAACAACAACAACCCAGCTTTGTTGTGTATGTAACCATAGGGATTTGTGATGTCACCTAGAACCTTCACAGCAGCGACAGCTTTATGAGGAGCATCAGCACTGCTCTGCCTGAGCAGAACCATCACCGCCATAGGTTGTCAAATAACCCGGGTTTAACCCACACAGGTAAGTCCAATGGGGTGCAGGCATGTCCTCTATGCTTACAGCTTCCCGTGGGTGTTGGTTTGATACCGTTTGGGGACAGCCAAGGAGGCATCTGCAGGCAACAAAGGTAGGTGTGTGCTTGTGTGTGTGTTTCCTATGCAGATCCTAAGCCCAGTGTCACATGCAAGTAGGAGGAGTAAGAAGGGTTCCTGGCAAATCCGGGTTATGGATTGCATTTAAAAAGGCCCCGTGGGAGTGCAATGGGCCCCTGTCTTGCTGCTTAGCAATAATGGTATGGGTTTAGGTTCTGCTGTGTGTACTGGTGGTTGACTGCCCCCCAGCCCAGAGTGTGCATGGAAAATTGTCTGGCAGCCTCCCTGACAGCAAGCAGTGATAGTGCCCATGAAGGGCACCTTGTTGGGCCCGCCCCTTTCACGGTTATCGCTTCTCGGCCTTTTGGCTAAGATCAAGTGTAGTATCTGTTCTTATCAGTTTAATATCTGATACGTCCCCTATCTGGGGACCATATATTAAATGGATTTTTGAGAACGGGGGCCGATTTCGAAGCTTGCTTCCGTCGCCCTATGCATTGACCCGATATGGCAGTATCTTCGGGTACAGTGCACCACCCCCTTACAGGGTTAAAAAGAAAGATTCCTACTTTCATTGCTACCTGCTTGCTGGCTAGCCAGCTAGCCAGCCCTGTGGGCCTTGCTGCTGCTGCAGCCAAAAAACAAAAGGTGGTGCTGCTGCTGCTTCTGCTTCTGCTTGTGTCTGGCCGCTGTTGGAGCGTCCAGGCACAGGACTTCTGCTGCTGCTGACTAAATGGCCTCCTTAATTGGATCATTTGAGTAGCCAGCACACCTGTGCAGGTAGGGCATGACATGATAGGCAGCTGCCTTGATAGCGGGTGGGTGCTGAATGTTCCTAATTGACAAAATAAGATTAATGCTTATGAAGAAATATAAAATCTCATCCCTTCCCCAATATCGCGCCACACCCCTACCCCTTAATTCCCTGGTTGAACTTGATGGACATATGTCTTTTTTCGACCGTACTAACTATGTAACTATGTAACATAACATGGGGGGGGGGGGTCTCCTGGCTGTTCACACAGGTGTGTCATTGCTGTACATTGACCATGCATTGCTTCTGTGGTATTGCAAAGGCAAAGACAAATGCTTCCAGCCATCCATTGCACTAATGGATTGGTCATCAGCTGGCTGTCTATGTCCCGCATCAATATAGACCAAAGTACAGAGGGTTAGGCTATGCTATTGTGCACCTACCTGATGCATCAGAAGGTGCGAGGCCCTTGCTAAATTCTGTGCACAGACTTTGAGATCTATACTTTAGACTGTATCTAAACCTGCTCCAACATGGACTGACATTCTGGCCTACTTTCAGCCGATGCGACTTGTCTGTCGCTGAACAGTCGCTTTTTATGTATTCAGCACCTATGTATAATGTTGTAAAAATGCTCTAGAAGCTAAAGTCGCAGAAATGTCACACATATTTGGCCTGCAACTTTCTGTGCGACAAATTCAGACAGGAAAAATCAGTATAAATCCTTAGAAAATTATCCCCCAGTGTCTCCATCTGCTGGCGGTATTGAATAAGCATTGCTGCACTGATGGGGTATGCATTAGACGAAAAAAAAGAAGAAAAAGAAGAATAATACGCCCAGAAAAGAGGCGAAAAGGAGAAAAACGTAAAAAAACGTGAAAAAAAAGTAAGAGGAAGAGAAGGGAAAAAAAGGTGGAAATGGGTTTAAAAGTGATTTCGGCGGAGAAATATATATATATATATATATATATATATATATATATATATATATACGCGCACACACACACACATATATATAAACGTATTCTCCGTTGAGATATTGCAGCCGCTGCTGTGTCCAGGCCCAGGAGCCTTAGCACTGTGCTGTGATGTCACTCAATACCACTGACATCACTAGGTGTAAACAACATCTCTCCTTTGCTGTGTATGTGACTATGGAGCTGTTTGGTGATGTCGTCTATTATGGCCTTCATAGAAGCAACAGGAGATTGTTGCATCCATCTAGAACCCTCAGAACTACAGTGCTATGATGTCACTCACTTCCACAGGCCTTGCAGAGTGTAAACAACAACAACCCAGCTTTGTTGTGTATGTAACCATAGGGATTTGTGATGTCACCTAGAACCTTCACAGCAGCGACAGCTTTATGAGGAGCATCAGCACTGCTCTGCCTGAGCAGAACCATCACCGCCATAGGTTGTCAAATAACCCGGGTTTAACCCACACAGGTAAGTCCAATGGGGTGCAGGCATGTCCTCTATGCTTACAGCTTCCCGTGGGTGTTGGTTTGATACCGTTTGGGGACAGCCAAGGAGGCATCTGCAGGCAACAAAGGTAGGTGTGTGCTTGTGTGTGTGTTTCCTATGCAGATCCTAAGCCCAGTGTCACATGCAAGTAGGAGGAGTAAGAAGGGTTCCTGGCAAATCCGGGTTATGGATTGCATTTAAAAAGGCCCCGTGGGAGTGCAATGGGCCCCTGTCTTGCTGCTTAGCAATAATGGTATGGGTTTAGGTTCTGCTGTGTGTACTGGTGGTTGACTGCCCCCCAGCCCAGAGTGTGCATGGAAAATTGTCTGGCAGCCTCCCTGACAGCAAGCAGTGATAGTGCCCATGAAGGGCACCTTGTTGGGCCCGCCCCTTTCACGGTTATCGCTTCTCGGCCTTTTGGCTAAGATCAAGTGTAGTATCTGTTCTTATCAGTTTAATATCTGATACGTCCCCTATCTGGGGACCATATATTAAATGGATTTTTGAGAACGGGGGCCGATTTCGAAGCTTGCTTCCGTCGCCCTATGCATTGACCCGATATGGCAGTATCTTCGGGTACAGTGCACCACCCCCTTACAGGGTTAAAAAGAAAGATTCCTACTTTCATTGCTACCTGCTTGCTGGCTAGCCAGCTAGCCAGCCCTGTGGGCCTTGCTGCTGCTGCAGCCAAAAAACAAAAGGTGGTGCTGCTGCTGCTTCTGCTGCTTCTGCTTCTGCTTGTGTCTGGCCGCTGTTGGAGCGTCCAGGCACAGGACTTCTGCTGCTGCTGACTAAATGGCCTCCTTAATTGGATCATTTGAGTAGCCAGCACACCTGTGCAGGTAGGGCATGACATGATAGGCAGCTGCCTTGATAGCGGGTGGGTGCTGAATGTTCCTAATTGACAAAATAAGATTAATGCTTATGAAGAAATATAAAATCTCATCCCTTCCCCAATATCGCGCCACACCCCTACCCCTTAATTCCCTGGTTGAACTTGATGGACATATGTCTTTTTTCGACCGTACTAACTATGTAACTATGTAACATAACATGGGGGGGGGGGGGGGGTCTCCTGGCTGTTCACACAGGTGTGTCATTGCTGTACATTGACCATGCATTGCTTCTGTGGTATTGCAAAGGCAAAGACAAATGCTTCCAGCCATCCATTGCACTAATGGATTGGTCATCAGCTGGCTGTCTATGTCCCGCATCAATATAGACCAAAGTACAGAGGGTTAGGCTATGCTATTGTGCACCTACCTGATGCATCAGAAGGTGCGAGGCCCTTGCTAAATTCTGTGCACAGACTTTGAGATCTATACTTTAGACTGTATCTAAACCTGCTCCAACATGGACTGACATTCTGGCCTACTTTCAGCCGATGCGACTTGTCTGTCGCTGAACAGTCGCTTTTTATGTATTCAGCACCTATGTATAATGTTGTAAAAATGCTCTAGAAGCTAAAGTCGCAGAAATGTCACACATATTTGGCCTGCAACTTTCTGTGCGACAAATTCAGACAGGAAAAATCAGTATAAATCCTTAGAAAATTATCCCCCAGTGTCTCCATCTGCTGGCGGTATTGAATAAGCATTGCTGCACTGATGGGGTATGCATTAGACGAAAAAAAAGAAGAAAAAGAAGAATAATACGCCCAGAAAAGAGGCGAAAAGGAGAAAAACGTAAAAAAAGTGAAAAAAAAGTAAGAGGAAGAGAAGGGAAAAAAAGGTGGAAATGGGTTTAAAAGTGATTTCGGCGGAGAAATATATATATATATATATATATATATATATATACGCGCACACACACACATATATATAAACGTATTCTCCGTTGAGATATTGCAGCCGCTGCTGTGTCCAGGCCCAGGAGCCTTAGCACTGTGCTGTGATGTCACTCAATACCACTGACATCACTAGGTGTAAACAACATCTCTACTTTGCTGTGTATGTGACTATGGAGCTGTTTGGTGATGTCGTCTATTATGGCCTTCATAGAAGCAACAGGAGATTGTTGCATCCATCTAGAACCCTCAGAACTACAGTGCTATGATGTCACTCACTTCCACAGGCCTTGCAGAGTGTAAACAACAACAACCCAGCTTTGTTGTGTATGTAACCATAGGGATTTGTGATGTCACCTAGAACCTTCACAGCAGCGACAGCTTTATGAGGAGCATCAGCACTGCTCTGCCTGAGCAGAACCATCACCGCCATAGGTTGTCAAATAACCCGGGTTTAACCCACACAGGTAAGTCCAATGGGGTGCAGGCATGTCCTCTATGCTTACAGCTTCCCGTGGGTGTTGGTTTGATACCGTTTGGGGACAGCCAAGGAGGCATCTGCAGGCAACAAAGGTAGGTGTGTGCTTGTGTGTGTGTTTCCTATGCAGATCCTAAGCCCAGTGTCACATGCAAGTAGGAGGAGTAAGAAGGGTTCCTGGCAAATCCGGGTTATGGATTGCATTTAAAAAGGCCCCGTGGGAGTGCAATGGGCCCCTGTCTTGCTGCTTAGCAATAATGGTATGGGTTTAGGTTCTGCTGTGTGTACTGGTGGTTGACTGCCCCCCAGCCCAGAGTGTGCATGGAAAATTGTCTGGCAGCCTCCCTGACAGCAAGCAGTGATAGTGCCCATGAAGGGCACCTTGTTGGGCCCGCCCCTTTCACGGTTATCGCTTCTCGGCCTTTTGGCTAAGATCAAGTGTAGTATCTGTTCTTATCAGTTTAATATCTGATACGTCCCCTATCTGGGGACCATATATTAAATGGATTTTTGAGAACGGGGGCCGATTTCGAAGCTTGCTTCCGTCGCCCTATGCATTGACCCGATATGGCAGTATCTTCGGGTACAGTGCACCACCCCCTTACAGGGTTAAAAAGAAAGATTCCTACTTTCATTGCTACCTGCTTGCTGGCTAGCCAGCTAGCCAGCCCTGTGGGCCTTGCTGCTGCTGCAGCCAAAAAACAAAAGGTGGTGCTGCTGCTACTTCTGCTGCTTCTGCTTCTGCTTGTGTCTGGCCGCTGTTGGAGCGTCCAGGCACAGGACTTCTGCTGCTGCTGACTAAATGGCCTCCTTAATTGGATCATTTGAGTAGCCAGCACACCTGTGCAGGTAGGGCATGACATGATAGGCAGCTGCCTTGATAGCGGGTGGGTGCTGAATGTTCCTAATTGACAAAATAAGATTAATGCTTATGAAGAAATATAAAATCTCATCCCTTCCCCAATATCGCGCCACACCCCTACCCCTTAATTCCCTGGTTGAACTTGATGGACATATGTCTTTTTTCGACCGTACTAACTATGTAACTATGTAACATAACATGGGGGGGGGGGGGTCTCCTGGCTGTTCACACAGGTGTGTCATTGCTGTACATTGACCATGCATTGCTTCTGTGGTATTGCAAAGGCAAAGACAAATGCTTCCAGCCATCCATTGCACTAATGGATTGGTCATCAGCTGGCTGTCTATGTCCCGCATCAATATAGACCAAAGTACAGAGGGTTAGGCTATGCTATTGTGCACCTACCTGATGCATCAGAAGGTGCGAGGCCCTTGCTAAATTCTGTGCACAGACTTTGAGATCTATACTTTAGACTGTATCTAAACCTGCTCCAACATGGACTGACATTCTGGCCTACTTTCAGCCGTGCGACTTGTCTGTCGCTGAACAGTCGCTTTTTATGTATTCAGCACCTATGTATAATGTTGTAAAAATGCTCTAGAAGCTAAAGTCGCAGAAATGTCACACATATTTGGCCTGCAACTTTCTGTGCGACAAATTCAGACAGGAAAAATCAGTATAAATCCTTAGAAAATTATCCCCCAGTGTCTCCATCTGCTGGCGGTATTGAATAAGCATTGCTGCACTGATGGGGTATGCATTAGACGAAAAAAAAGAAGAAAAAGAAGAATAATACGCCCAGAAAAGAGGCGAAAAGGAGAAAAACGTAAAAAAACTTGAAAAAAAAGTAAGAGGAAGAGAAGGGAAAAAAAGGTGGAAATGGGTTTAAAAGTGATTTCGGCGGAGAAATATATATATATATATATATATATATATATATATATATATATACGCGCACACACACACATATATATAAACGTATTCTCCGTTGAGATATTGCAGCCGCTGCTGTGTCCAGGCCCAGGAGCCTTAGCACTGTGCTGTGATGTCACTCAATACCACTGACATCACTAGGTGTAAACAACATCTCTCCTTTGCTGTGTATGTGACTATGGAGCTGTTTGGTGATGTCGTCTATTATGGCCTTCATAGAAGCAACAGGAGATTTTATAACAAGACAGGAGGCTCGCATTATATGCATTGTTCTTCTTTACTGCAGACATATAGCAGCCCATAAACAGTTAAATTCCACAAGAAAAAACTTTACACACAATGTGAAACGTACAGGTGTGACCACCTAACTTGCTAGATAAATGTAACCAATGAGAATACAGGATCCCATATATAAGGTTCAGGTAAAGCATATTCTTCCTCTTCTTTGCTGCTTGCAGCCAGATAAGTATCACTGTGTACATTCAATTTTATAACATACAATTATATATTCTAGTAGATATTTTCCTTCCATTACTACTGTATTCTCTGTCTATCTATCTTTCCTGTCTTACGCCATTACTATCCCTTGTCCGGCTGCGGGTATAGATTTAAACATTCATTTTTATTTTCTTTATCTTAACTTTCCGGTTAATTTGACTATACATTACCTTTGTCGTGCGCTCTTGTGGTCCCGCTACTCTCCGGCGGCCATTAATACATCGCGCACCTCCTCAGTTTCCCCTGTACGAGACTGCTTCTAAGTCTCGCGAGAACTCGGCGCAAGTGGTTCTCACTTGCTGCGCTCGAGCCGTTCCTGTCAGACGCGCGCTGCTCGCCTGACAGGAATCCTCCCTGTGACACTTCTCCTCACAATAGTGATATACTGTCTTTAGAATAATAATTTTTACTTTATTCTCGGGGGTTTCTGTCTTATCTTGTCCTTTTTAGGACTACAGTATTACAATTTACTTATATATATTTAATTAATTATTTCCTGGATATTCACATATATTAATTTCAACATATATTAATTTTGGAAATAATTATACTAAGTGCCCTACTATTTCACTATGTCTACTGAACAGCAAAAGTCCTCTAATTCTGACATTATTATCAATGACCAACTACAATTATTGGTGGACCATTCAGTCTCTAGATCTGTGCACACTGCCGTTAATAATGCCATGGCAGCGGTTCAAGAAACCATTGCAGACTCTGTAGCCAGAGCGATATCTCAATCTTCAGCACAACTGGCACACCAATCCCTGAGTTCCCATAGTCATACAAAAAAGAGACTTTCTTCCCATGATGACCTATTACCTAAAAAACATAGAAAAACTATTTTCAAAGAAAAAGGTCAAAATGATGATGATAATCTGCTTAAAAAGTGCAGTCATACTGATGTTACCACACAACATCCAGGACCCTCTACCCGGGAGGAGTATAATGATACACGGGTTAATATTACATCTGATATACCTATATCTGAGGAATATGTTTACGATGAAACCTATGAATATTATAATGGAGAACGAGATGATGGGGAACTTGTTGATGACTCCGATTTTACGGATGGAAATGACCCCTCATACTTACCTACTGAAATTGAGGGTGATGTTTATTGTGATGACAGTACACCTTCTAGTTCTAAGGTGGTAGATAGTCAAGGCATTCCTTACTTTGATCCCTCCCAAATAGTTCACCCCAGATCCGGAGAGTGGACCCCATCTGCTGAGGTAGACAAATTTATTTGTCTTTGGCTACGTAAAAACATGGACAATAAAGCCAGGAATAAACTTAGGGCCGAGTGCCCACGTCCCACTTTATCCACAGCTTCCTCAGCTACTCCCGATATTGATCCTATTTTATCTAGATTCATACAAAAATCGGGAAAAAATCCTATTAAAGGAATTGACCGCAGTTTTAAACTGTGTCAGGATAAGTTCTTAGATTTACTGGGCCCATTGACTCGTATTATGGAAATGTCCGAAGAGGCATTTAAAACTGGCAACCCTATTAACAATGACTCCCTTAGGGGATGGATACAAAGGACTATTTGCTTGTTCGGTAGCATAAATGAGGCCTTCTGTATAGAGAGAAGACGATCTATTTTATTAAAATTAGACCCACAGCTAACCTATTTGGCTCCCACTCCTACATCCACGGATGTGGATAATCACCTTTTCGGTGACAATTTTATCAAAGAAATTTCTAAGTACGTGGGCTTATTTTCCACACTGGACAAAGCCCAGGTGTCATTGAAAAAAGTCTTTCCCACTAGGGTTTTTGGAAGGGCCGGGAGAAACAGGGGTCGTTTTCCCGGCCGTCACACTCAATTCAGAGCACAATATAGAGGCCCCGCTTACACAGACAGAGCTGCCTATTCCATCCCCCCTCCCCAACCACAACCTCAACCCCAACCCTTTTTCCCTTATCGAGGTCGAACATGGAGACCAAGGGGACAAAGATTCAACACCCGTTCCAGACCAACAGGTAAGTGCACAATTAACAACTTCTTTCCTTCCCCCAGTGGGCGGAAGACTCCTACATTTTTCCCATTTTTGGGAAAGGATATCTTCCGACCAATGGATTATCAATACAACAAAGGGTTATCTGATAGAATTCATTACTATTCCATCTCAAACTCTTCCTCCTCCTCCCATTCATTTTTCTGTGGAGGATCAAAATCTTATAGAATTGGAAATAAAAGACCTTCTGACCAAACAAGCCATTATTCAGGTACCCCTAAATTTTCCAGGTTATGTAAGCAATCTTTTTCTAGTGAAAAAGAAGGATGCTGGCTATCGCCCAGTAATAAATTTAAAAACATTAAACAATTTAGTAATATATCGCCATTTCAAGATGGAGGGCATCCATCTTCTAAGAGACATGTTATGGGAAAACGATTGGATGATAAAAGTCGATCTAAAAGATGCTTACCTCACGGTACCAATTCATCCTATTTCCCAACCGTTTCTTCAATTTGTTTGGAAAGGGAACAAATGGCAGTTCACTTGTCTTCCCTTCGGCCTTTCATTGGCCCCTTGGTGTTTCACCAAATTGATGAAACCAATAATAGCACTATTACGATCCAGAGGTGTTCGTCTCATAATTTATTTGGACGACATTCTCATTATGGCAAGTTCATACCAATTAGCCATTCTCCATATGAATTGGACTCTGGATCTGTTATCAAATCTCGGATTCTTAATAAACCAAGACAAATCCATTCTTGTTCCTTCTCAGGAAATGGAATTTCTGGGTTTCTTGATCAATTCTCAGACGGCTCTATTGAGCCTTCCATTGAAGAAATTGAAGACGATTCGCAGGGAAATTCGATCATTACTCAACAAAAACCTAATTTCTCTTCGAGCCATAGCTTGAATTGTGGGTCTCTTATCTGCATCAATTCAGGCCATCTTTCCGGCCCCGTTACACTATCGAGCTCTTCAACGTCTAAAAATTCAGCACTTGAGAGAAGGCTTGGGATACTCAGACGAGATCCAACTATCTTCAGAAGCGAAGGAAGAGTTAATTTGGTGGCTGCACCATATCCAGGAATGGAATGGGAAGACCATTTTCAACCCCCTGCCAGATCTAATTCTGGAATCAGACGCAAGCCTAACTGGATGGGGAGCTCGTTGTGGCCACCTATCCACGGGTGGCAAATGGTCCATCCAGGAATCTCAAATCCACATCAATTGTCTGGAATTGATGGCCGGATTCTTTGCCCTCAAGAGTTTTGTGGGGGACAGAACCCATTGTTGTATACTTTTACGCATGGACAATATTTCAGCGGTCCAATATATCAATCGTTTAGGAGGAACGAATTCCCCTATGTTGGCGAGCATTGCCAAAGACCTATGGCATTTTTGTTTGGACAGGGAGATCATTCTCAAAGCAGAGTACATCCCGGGCCTTTCCAATATAATAGCCGATTGGAATTCCCGCTATCTCAAGGATTACAGCGATTGGAGATTAGATCCTTCTATATTTCACCAACTTCATCTTTTGTGGGGTCCTCTATACTTGGACCTGTTCGCTTCCAGACTGAATCGTCAGATTCAAAGATTCTTCAGTTGGCGCCCGGATCCCGAATCATTAGGGACAGATGCTCTCATACAAATTTGGCCAAATCAGAGACTATATGCGTTTCCCCCCTTCATTCTGATCCCCAGGTTACTTTTCCAGATCTCAATTCAGAAAGCTTCGGTAGTACTAATAACTCCGTGGTGGCCATCACAACCTTGGTTCCCCCAAATATTGGGGATGTTAATAGATTATCCAAGGATCTTACCCAATCTCAACAATTTGTTGTTAGACCCCCTAGGGAATCCACATCCACTGATTGTGTCGCAACAACTTCAACTTGTAGCTTGGTTAATTTCAGGCCAATCCCCTCGGAGTACGTACTTTCTCAATCAACTAGAGACATTTTATCAGAAGCATGGGCTCCAGGCACCAGGATCGCTTATAGATCAGCCTGGAGACTTTGGTCTGATTGGTGCCTACAACGGGATCTGGATCCCATATCGGCACCTATTCCCTGTATCTTGAATTATCTATCGGCTTCTTTTGATTCAGGAAAAGCGTATCGTACGTTGAACCTGTACCGATCAGCCATATCTTTCTATCACTCTCCAGTAAATACTCTCCCCATTGGGAAACATCCGATTGTATGTAAACTTCTAAAAGGCATGCGTTTTAAACGTCCACCCACTCCCAAATATCAATCTACTTGGGATGTCAATTTAATTTTAGAATTATTTAATTCGTGGCAAGATAATGATACTCTTTCGTTAAAACTTCTGTCTTTTAAATTAACTACGTTACTCTGTCTAATATCCATTAAAAGGATTTCTGATGTCAGAATTCTTGATGTATCTCAAAGACAATTCTCCCCTCAAGGAGTTATCTTCTTTATATATAAAAGGACAAAAACTAATATTCGTCAGGTGTTTTATCCATCCTTTCCTCATAACGACAAACTTTGTGTAGTCAAATGTCTTCAAGCATATGAGACTAGAACTTTAACACTTCGACATTCTGCTTGTTCTCAATTACTCATTTCCTTCTGTAAACCTCATTTACCTGTTTCTTCTGCAACTCTAGCTAGATGGGTCAGAAACGTCATGTGTATGGCTGGTATCGATACTTCGGTATTTGGGGCTCATTCTGTTAGAGGAGCAGTATCCACTAAAATAATTCAAACAGGTGGCTCTTTATCAGACCTTCTGAAGGCAGCTAATTGGTCTTCAGATTCAACTTTTAAAACCTTTTATTATAGACCTGATTCCCATATATCTATGTCATTACTATAATTGATTATTATTTTTTGTTTGTTGAATATAATTCGATAACTTTAAACATGCATATAATGCGAGCCTCCTGTCTTGTTATAAAATTGGGGATTTTCCTAGTATTATGACGGAAAATATGGATTTTATAAAAGACAGGAGGCGAGCATTATCCCTCCCTCTACCACCCTTCTAACTATTATATTTTGATATATTTCAGCTTATTAATCAACCAGGGATGTCGACCTACGTTCTTCAATTTATATTCTTTTGGATGATGACCTCTTTCCTCTCTCAAGTTTTCCTCCAATTACATCATTGAAGGAGTCCAAATTGTATACAACCCTATTCAGTCATTCTACAGTTTTTCGAAGTTACAGAAAATTTTTCAGTTGGACCTTACTTATTGGACTTTATGTTGAACTTATCTATCCGCACAAAGAAGAGGAAGAATATGCTTTACCTGAACCTTATATATGGGATCCTGTATTCTCATTGGTTACATTTATCTAGCAAGTTAGGTGGTCACACCTGTACGTTTCACATTGTGTGTAAAGTTTTTTCTTGTGGAATTTAACTGTTTATGGGCTGCTATATGTCTGCAGTAAAGAAGAACAATGCATATAATGCTCGCCTCCTGTCTTTTATAAAATCCATATTTTCCGTCATAATACTAGGAAAATCCCCAATTGTTGCATCCATCTAGAACCCTCAGAACTACAGTGCTATGATGTCACTCACTTCCACAGGCCTTGCAGAGTGTAAACAACAACAACCCAGCTTTGTTGTGTATGTAACCATAGGGATTTGTGATGTCACCTAGAACCTTCACAGCAGCGACAGCTTTATGAGGAGCATCAGCACTGCTCTGCCTGAGCAGAACCATCACCGCCATAGGTTGTCAAATAACCCGGGTTTAACCCACACAGGTAAGTCCAATGGGGTGCAGGCATGTCCTCTATGCTTACAGCTTCCCGTGGGTGTTGGTTTGATACCGTTTGGGGACAGCCAAGGAGGCATCTGCAGGCAACAAAGGTAGGTGTGTGCTTGTGTGTGTGTTTCCTATGCAGATCCTAAGCCCAGTGTCACATGCAAGTAGGAGGAGTAAGAAGGGTTCCTGGCAAATCCGGGTTATGGATTGCATTTAAAAAGGCCCCGTGGGAGTGCAATGGGCCCCTGTCTTGCTGCTTAGCAATAATGGTATGGGTTTAGGTTCTGCTGTGTGTACTGGTGGTTGACTGCCCCCCAGCCCAGAGTGTGCATGGAAAATTGTCTGGCAGCCTCCCTGACAGCAAGCAGTGATAGTGCCCATGAAGGGCACCTTGTTGGGCCCGCCCCTTTCACGGTTATCGCTTCTCGGCCTTTTGGCTAAGATCAAGTGTAGTTCTGCTGACTTGGTCTGGCCAGAGGGTGTCTGGGGTACCCGGCTCCTTTGCCTGGGGGGATCGTCCTTCTTAACGGAGGGACTTCACCCCCCTGCTGCTATCAGGGAGCCGGCTTAGTCCCCAGACAACGGGAGGCGATCCCCACCTACCTACTTCGGTGGGGGAGGTGTCTGGACATCATGGACATGGAGGAAGATTGCGGTTTTTCTTCGGAAGGCGTGCCGCCTTTTGCGAGACTTCGGAATGGAGTTCGTATTTCCCTGCTCGATGTCCGGAAGAAGGAAAGAGGCCTTGTCTTTGTCGTGGAAGAAGTGCTGTTTAAGTTGCTGGAAGTCAAGAGGGAGCAAATCCTATCCATGCTTGAGTTTCCCAGAAGTGGATACTACGACGTGGTGCTGGCTTCTGAAGAGGACTATGAGTCATTTTGGAACATATTGCAGCAAAAGAAGGTATGTCCGGTTTTGGAAGGGGTGGAGATAGTTCCACATTTCCCACGTAGAGAACGATTGGTGACTATAAGGATGTATAGCCCATATACTTCGGAGGAGGATATCGTTACCTTTTTGTCTCGATTCTGTGACAGTGTTCTGCCTAAAGGCAAGGTATTTAATCAATATGGACTATGGACCACCAAGTGGAGGTTCCATGTGAAATTTAAAATGGCAGATGGCAAGTTAGTGATCCCCCCAGGACGGTTTAAAATTGGTTCTGTGAACGGGGATCTGTATTTTTCTGGCATGCAAGATTTTTGCCGCAAATGTAAACAGTACGGTCACAGAAAGGAGGATTGCACGTTTTTGTGGTGTTTCAAGTGTCAAGAGGAGGGTCACGACGTGGAAAATTGTCAAAAGAAACGGAAATGCCATCTGTGTGGTGAGGAGGGCCATCTGCTTGGCTCGTGTCCTAAGAAAAAGTCTGAGAAAAATTCAGAGAAAAAGGAAGCTGTAAAAAGAAGCAGAGAGGAACCAGCTGAAGTGAAAGAACCAGAAGTGGAGCAGGTTCCAACTAGAAGACCTACAGAGCAGAAGAAGAAGAGAGAGGAGGAAGTGTATGTGCCAGTGCAGTATTTTGGTGTGCTTGGTGGTTTGTTGGAAAATTTGTCGGAAGCAGAAAGAAAAACGTTTGACAAAGATATGATGGATCTAAAGATAGGCTTGAAGAACCGGGAGGAAGAAGCTCGGGATAAAGTCTATTTTTCTTTCAAGGCAGACATGAACCGTTTTGTTGAAACGTATAAAATTCCAGGCTGGTTAGCGTCTCAAGTTAAGAAAGATATAGCAAATGGCAATATCAGTCGAGGACTGATAGACTTTCTAATGGTGTTTGCATGGAGGAAGGGGATGACCTTCTAATTTGGTTTTGCTTAATTAGAAAGTAATGTTTGGTTTTGCTATTTTATGTTGTTTCTTATTTTGTTTTTAAATGTTCTATTTTGTTTCATTAGTGTTTAAGAAAAGAAATAAAAACATGTTACCTGATGATGAACACAAAATTGAGTTCCAAATAAGATCTTGGAACTCTGAGTGAGTTCTGAGGGCTAACTTAAAAAAAAAATCTGTTCTTATCAGTTTAATATCTGATACGTCCCCTATCTGGGGACCATATATTAAATGGATTTTTGAGAACGGGGGCCGATTTCGAAGCTTGCTTCCGTCGCCCTATGCATTGACCCGATATGGCAGTATCTTCGGGTACAGTGCACCACCCCCTTACAGGGTTAAAAAGAAAGATTCCTACTTTCATTGCTACCTGCTTGCTGGCTAGCCAGCTAGCCAGCCCTGTGGGCCTTGCTGCTGCTGCAGCCAAAAAACAAAAGGTGGTGCTGCTGCTGCTTCTGCTGCTTCTGCTTGTGTCTGGCCGCTGTTGGAGCGTGCAGGCACAGGACTTCTGCTGCTGCTGACTAAATGGCCTCCTTAATTGGATCATTTGAGTAGCCAGCACACCTGTGCAGGTAGGGCATGACATGTTAGGCAGCTGCCTTGATAGCGGGTGGGTGCTGAATGTTCCTAATTGACAAAATAAGATTAATGCTTATGAAGAAATATAAAATCTCATCCCTTCCCCAATATCGCGCCACACCCCTACCCCTTAATTCCCTGGTTGAACTTGATGGACATATGTCTTTTTTCGACCGTACTAACTATGTAACTATGTAACATAACATGGGGGGGGGGGGGGTCTCCTGGCTGTTCACACAGGTGTGTCATTGCTGTACATTGACCATGCATTGCTTCTGTGGTATTGCAAAGGCAAAGACAAATGCTTCCAGCCATCCATTGCACTAATGGATTGGTCATCAGCTGGCTGTCTATGTCCCGCATCAATATAGACCAAAGTACAGAGGGTTAGGCTATGCTATTGTGCACCTACCTGATGCATCAGAAGGTGCGAGGCCCTTGCTAAATTCTGTGCACAGACTTTGAGATCTATACTTTAGACTGTATCTAAACCTGCTCCAACATGGACTGACATTCTGGCCTACTTTCAGCCGATGCGACTTGTCTGTCGCTGAACAGTCGCTTTTTATGTATTCAGCACCTATGTATAATGTTGTAAAAATGCTCTAGAAGCTAAAGTCGCAGAAATGTCACACATATTTGGCCTGCAACTTTCTGTGCGACAAATTCAGACAGGAAAAATCAGTATAAATCCTTAGAAAATTATCCCCCAGTGTCTCCATCTGCTGGCGGTATTGAATAAGCATTGCTGCACTGATGGGGTATGCATTAGACGAAAAAAAAGAAGAAAAAGAAGAATAATACGCCCAGAAAAGAGGCGAAAAGGAGAAAAACGTAAAAAAACGTGAAAAAAAAGTAAGAGGAAGAGAAGGGAAAAAAAGGTGGAAATGGGTTTAAAAGTGATTTCGGCGGAGAAATATATATATATATATATATATATATATATATATATATACGCGCACACACACACATATATATAAACGTATTCTCCGTTGAGATATTGCAGCCGCTGCTGTGTCCAGGCCCAGGAGCCTTAGCACTGTGCTGTGATGTCACTCAATACCACTGACATCACTAGGTGTAAACAACATCTCTCCTTTGCTGTGTATGTGACTATGGAGCTGTTTGGTGATGTCGTCTATTATGGCCTTCATAGAAGCAACAGGAGATTGTTGCATCCATCTAGAACCCTCAGAACTACAGTGCTATGATGTCACTCACTTCCACAGGCCTTGCAGAGTGTAAACAACAACAACCCAGCTTTGTTGTGTATGTAACCATAGGGATTTGTGATGTCACCTAGAACCTTCACAGCAGCGACAGCTTTATGAGGAGCATCAGCACTGCTCTGCCTGAGCAGAACCATCACCGCCATAGGTTGTCAAATAACCCGGGTTTAACCCACACAGGTAAGTCCAATGGGGTGCAGGCATGTCCTCTATGCTTACAGCTTCCCGTGGGTGTTGGTTTGATACCGTTTGGGGACAGCCAAGGAGGCATCTGCAGGCAACAAAGGTAGGTGTGTGCTTGTGTGTGTGTTTCCTATGCAGATCCTAAGCCCAGTGTCACATGCAAGTAGGAGGAGTAAGAAGGGTTCCTGGCAAATCCGGGTTATGGATTGCATTTAAAAAGGCCCCGTGGGAGTGCAATGGGCCCCTGTCTTGCTGCTTAGCAATAATGGTATGGGTTTAGGTTCTGCTGTGTGTACTGGTGGTTGACTGCCCCCCAGCCCAGAGTGTGCATGGAAAATTGTCTGGCAGCCTCCCTGACAGCAAGCAGTGATAGTGCCCATGAAGGGCACCTTGTTGGGCCCGCCCCTTTCACGGTTATCGCTTCTCGGCCTTTTGGCTAAGATCAAGTGTAGTATCTGTTCTTATCAGTTTAATATCTGATACGTCCCCTATCTGGGGACCATATATTAAATGGATTTTTGAGAACGGGGGCCGATTTCGAAGCTTGCTTCCGTCGCCCTATGCATTGACCCGATATGGCAGTATCTTCGGGTACAGTGCACCACCCCCTTACAGGGTTAAAAAGAAAGATTCCTACTTTCATTGCTACCTGCTTGCTGGCTAGCCAGCTAGCCAGCCCTGTGGGCCTTGCTGCTGCTGCAGCCAAAAAACAAAAGGTGGTGCTGCTGCTGCTTCTGCTGCTTCTGCTTCTGCTTGTGTCTGGCCGCTGTTGGAGCGTCCAGGCACAGGACTTCTGCTGCTGCTGACTAAATGGCCTCCTTAATTGGATCATTTGAGTAGCCAGCACACCTGTGCAGGTAGGGCATGACATGATAGGCAGCTGCCTTGATAGCGGGTGGGTGCTGAATGTTCCTAATTGACAAAATAAGATTAATGCTTATGAAGAAATATAAAATCTCATCCCTTCCCCAATATCGCGCCACACCCCTACCCCTTAATTCCCTGGTTGAACTTGATGGACATATGTCTTTTTTCGACCGTACTAACTATGTAACTATGTAACATAACATGGGGGGGGGGGGGGTCTCCTGGCTGTTCACACAGGTGTGTCATTGCTGTACATTGACCATGCATTGCTTCTGTGGTATTGCAAAGGCAAAGACAAATGCTTCCAGCCATCCATTGCACTAATGGATTGGTCATCAGCTGGCTGTCTATGTCCCGCATCAATATAGACCAAAGTACAGAGGGTTAGGCTATGCTATTGTGCACCTACCTGATGCATCAGAAGGTGCGAGGCCCTTGCTAAATTCTGTGCACAGACTTTGAGATCTATACTTTAGACTGTATCTAAACCTGCTCCAACATGGACTGACATTCTGGCCTACTTTCAGCCGATGCGACTTGTCTGTCGCTGAACAGTCGCTTTTTATGTATTCAGCACCTATGTATAATGTTGTAAAAATGCTCTAGAAGCTAAAGTCGCAGAAATGTCACACATATTTGGCCTGCAACTTTCTGTGCGACAAATTCAGACAGGAAAAATCAGTATAAATCCTTAGAAAATTATCCCCCAGTGTCTCCATCTGCTGGCGGTATTGAATAAGCATTGCTGCACTGATGGGGTATGCATTAGACGAAAAAAAAGAAGAAAAAGAAGAATAATACGCCCAGAAAAGAGGCGAAAAGGAGAAAAACGTAAAAAAACGTGAAAAAAAAGTAAGAGGAAGAGAAGGGAAAAAAAGGTGGAAATGGGTTTAAAAGTGATTTCGGCGGAGAAATATATATATATATATATATATATATATATATATATATATATATATATATACGCGCACACACACACATATATATAAACGTATTCTCCGTTGAGATATTGCAGCCGCTGCTGTGTCCAGGCCCAGGAGCCTTAGCACTGTGCTGTGATGTCACTCAATACCACTGACATCACTAGGTGTAAACAACATCTCTCCTTTGCTGTGTATGTGACTATGGAGCTGTTTGGTGATGTCGTCTATTATGGCCTTCATAGAAGCAACAGGAGATTGTTGCATCCATCTAGAACCCTCAGAACTACAGTGCTATGATGTCACTCACTTCCACAGGCCTTGCAGAGTGTAAACAACAACAACCCAGCTTTGTTGTGTATGTAACCATAGGGATTTGTGATGTCACCTAGAACCTTCACAGCAGCGACAGCTTTATGAGGAGCATCAGCACTGCTCTGCCTGAGCAGAACCATCACCGCCATAGGTTGTCAAATAACCCGGGTTTAACCCACACAGGTAAGTCCAATGGGGTGCAGGCATGTCCTCTATGCTTACAGCTTCCCGTGGGTGTTGGTTTGATACCGTTTGGGGACAGCCAAGGAGGCATCTGCAGGCAACAAAGGTAGGTGTGTGCTTGTGTGTGTGTTTCCTATGCAGATCCTAAGCCCAGTGTCACATGCAAGTAGGAGGAGTAAGAAGGGTTCCTGGCAAATCCGGGTTATGGATTGCATTTAAAAAGGCCCCGTGGGAGTGCAATGGGCCCCTGTCTTGCTGCTTAGCAATAATGGTATGGGTTTAGGTTCTGCTGTGTGTACTGGTGGTTGACTGCCCCCCAGCCCAGAGTGTGCATGGAAAATTGTCTGGCAGCCTCCCTGACAGCAAGCAGTGATAGTGCCCATGAAGGGCACCTTGTTGGGCCCGCCCCTTTCACGGTTATCGCTTCTCGGCCTTTTGGCTAAGATCAAGTGTAGTATCTGTTCTTATCAGTTTAATATCTGATACGTCCCCTATCTGGGGACCATATATTAAATGGATTTTTGAGAACGGGGGCCGATTTCGAAGCTTGCTTCCGTCGCCCTATGCATTGACCCGATATGGCAGTATCTTCGGGTACAGTGCACCACCCCCTTACAGGGTTAAAAAGAAAGATTCCTACTTTCATTGCTACCTGCTTGCTGGCTAGCCAGCTAGCCAGCCCTGTGGGCCTTGCTGCTGCTGCAGCCAAAAAACAAAAGGTGGTGCTGCTGCTGCTTCTGCTGCTTCTGCTTCTGCTTGTGTCTGGCCGCTGTTGGAGCGTCCAGGCACAGGACTTCTGCTGCTGCTGACTAAATGGCCTCCTTAATTGGATCATTTGAGTAGCCAGCACACCTGTGCAGGTAGGGCATGACATGATAGGCAGCTGCCTTGATAGCGGGTGGGTGCTGAATGTTCCTAATTGACAAAATAAGATTAATGCTTATGAAGAAATATAAAATCTCATCCCTTCCCCAATATCGCGCCACACCCCTACCCCTTAATTCCCTGGTTGAACTTGATGGACATATGTCTTTTTTCGACCGTACTAACTATGTAACTATGTAACATAACATGGGGGGGGGGGGGTCTCCTGGCTGTTCACACAGGTGTGTCATTGCTGTACATTGACCATGCATTGCTTCTGTGGTATTGCAAAGGCAAAGACAAATGCTTCCAGCCATCCATTGCACTAATGGATTGGTCATCAGCTGGCTGTCTATGTCCCGCATCAATATAGACCAAAGTACAGAGGGTTAGGCTATGCTATTGTGCACCTGCCTGATGCATCAGAAGGTGCGAGGCCCTTGCTAAATTCTGTGCACAGACTTTGAGATCTATACTTTAGACTGTATCTAAACCTGCTCCAACATGGACTGACATTCTGGCCTACTTTCAGCCGATGCGACTTGTCTGTCGCTGAACAGTCGCTTTTTATGTATTCAGCACCTATGTATAATGTTGTAAAAATGCTCTAGAAGCTAAAGTCGCAGAAATGTCACACATATTTGGCCTGCAACTTTCTGTGCGACAAATTCAGACAGGAAAAATCAGTATAAATCCTTAGAAAATTATCCCCCAGTGTCTCCATCTGCTGGCGGTATTGAATAAGCATTGCTGCACTGATGGGGTATGCATTAGACGAAAAAAAAGAAGAAAAAGAAGAATAATACGCCCAGAAAAGAGGCGAAAAGGAGAAAAACGTAAAAAAACGTGAAAAAAAAGTAAGAGGAAGAGAAGGGAAAAAAAGGTGGAAATGGGTTTAAAAGTGATTTCGGCGGAGAAATATATATATATATATATATATATATATATACGCGCACACACACACATATATATAAACGTATTCTCCGTTGAGATATTGCAGCCGCTGCTGTGTCCAGGCCCAGGAGCCTTAGCACTGTGCTGTGATGTCACTCAATACCACTGACATCACTAGGTGTAAACAACATCTCTCCTTTGCTGTGTATGTGACTATGGAGCTGTTTGGTGATGTCGTCTATTATGGCCTTCATAGAAGCAACAGGAGATTGTTGCATCCATCTAGAACCCTCAGAACTACAGTGCTATGATGTCACTCACTTCCACAGGCCTTGCAGAGTGTAAACAACAACAACCCAGCTTTGTTGTGTATGTAACCATAGGGATTTGTGATGTCACCTAGAACCTTCACAGCAGCGACAGCTTTATGAGGAGCATCAGCACTGCTCTGCCTGAGCAGAACCATCACCGCCATAGGTTGTCAAATAACCCGGGTTTAACCCACACAGGTAAGTCCAATGGGGTGCAGGCATGTCCTCTATGCTTACAGCTTCCCGTGGGTGTTGGTTTGATACCGTTTGGGGACAGCCAAGGAGGCATCTGCAGGCAACAAAGGTAGGTGTGTGCTTGTGTGTGTGTTTCCTATGCAGATCCTAAGCCCAGTGTCACATGCAAGTAGGAGGAGTAAGAAGGGTTCCTGGCAAATCCGGGTTATGGATTGCATTTAAAAAGGCCCCGTGGGAGTGCAATGGGCCCCTGTCTTGCTGCTTAGCAATAATGGTATGGGTTTAGGTTCTGCTGTGTGTACTGGTGGTTGACTGCCCCCCAGCCCAGAGTGTGCATGGAAAATTGTCTGGCAGCCTCCCTGACAGCAAGCAGTGATAGTGCCCATGAAGGGCACCTTGTTGGGCCCGCCCCTTTCACGGTTATCGCTTCTCGGCCTTTTGGCTAAGATCAAGTGTAGTATCTGTTCTTATCAGTTTAATATCTGATACGTCCCCTATCTGGGGACCATATATTAAATGGATTTTTGAGAACGGGGGCCGATTTCGAAGCTTGCTTCCGTCGCCCTATGCATTGACCCGATATGGCAGTATCTTCGGGTACAGTGCACCACCCCCTTACAGGGTTAAAAAGAAAGATTCCTACTTTCATTGCTACCTGCTTGCTGGCTAGCCAGCTAGCCAGCCCTGTGGGCCTTGCTGCTGCTGCAGCCAAAAAACAAAAGGTGGTGCTGCTGCTGCTTCTGCTGCTGCTGCTTCTGCTTGTGTCTGGCCGCTGTTGGAGCGTCCAGGCACAGGACTTCTGCTGCTGCTGACTAAATGGCCTCCTTAATTGGATCATTTGAGTAGCCAGCACACCTGTGCAGGTAGGGCATGACATGATAGGCAGCTGCCTTGATAGCGGGTGGGTGCTGAATGTTCCTAATTGACAAAATAAGATTAATGCTTATGAAGAAATATAAAATCTCATCCCTTCCCCAATATCGCGCCACACCCCTACCCCTTAATTCCCTGGTTGAACTTGATGGACATATGTCTTTTTTCGACCGTACTAACTATGTAACTATGTAACATAACATGGGGGGGGGGGGGGTCTCCTGGCTGTTCACACAGGTGTGTCATTGCTGTACATTGACCATGCATTGCTTCTGTGGTATTGCAAAGGCAAAGACAAATGCTTCCAGCCATCCATTGCACTAATGGATTGGTCATCAGCTGGCTGTCTATGTCCCGCATCAATATAGACCAAAGTACAGAGGGTTAGGCTATGCTATTGTGCACCTGCCTGATGCATCAGAAGGTGCGAGGCCCTTGCTAAATTCTGTGCACAGACTTTGAGATCTATACTTTAGACTGTATCTAAACCTGCTCCAACATGGACTGACATTCTGGCCTACTTTCAGCCGATGCGACTTGTCTGTCGCTGAACAGTCGCTTTTTATGTATTCAGCACCTATGTATAATGTTGTAAAAATGCTCTAGAAGCTAAAGTCGCAGAAATGTCACACATATTTGGCCTGCAACTTTCTGTGCGACAAATTCAGACAGGAAAAATCAGTATAAATCCTTAGAAAATTATCCCCCAGTGTCTCCATCTACTGGCGGTATTGAATAAGCATTGCTGCACTGATGGGGTATGCATTAGACGAAAAAAAAGAAGAAAAAGAAGAATAATACGCCCAGAAAAGAGGCGAAAAGGAGAAAAACGTAAAAAAACGTGAAAAAAAAGTAAGAGGAAGAGAAGGGAAAAAAAGGTGGAAATGGGTTTAAAAGTGATTTCGGCGGAGAAATATATATATATATATATATATATATATATATATATATATATACGCGCACACACACACATATATATATAAACGTATTCTCCGTTGAGATATTGCAGCCGCTGCTGTGTCCAGGCCCAGGAGCCTTAGCACTGTGCTGTGATGTCACTCAATACCACTGACATCACTAGGTGTAAACAACATCTCTCCTTTGCTGTGTATGTGACTATGGAGCTGTTTGGTGATGTCGTCTATTATGGCCTTCATAGAAGCAACAGGAGATTGTTGCATCCATCTAGAACCCTCAGAACTACAGTGCTATGATGTCACTCACTTCCACAGGCCTTGCAGAGTGTAAATAACAACAACCCAGCTTTGTTGTGTATGTAACCATAGGGATTTGTGATGTCACCTAGAACCTTCACAGCAGCGACAGCTTTATGAGGAGCATCAGCACTGCTCTGCCTGAGCAGAACCATCACCGCCATAGGTTGTCAAATAACCCGGGTTTAACCCACACAGGTAAGTCCAATGGGGTGCAGGCATGTCCTCTATGCTTACAGCTTCCCGTGGGTGTTGGTTTGATACCGTTTGGGGACAGCCAAGGAGGCATCTGCAGGCAACAAAGGTAGGTGTGTGCTTGTGTGTGTGTTTCCTATGCAGATCCTAAGCCCAGTGTCACATGCAAGTAGGAGGAGTAAGAAGGGTTCCTGGCAAATCCGGGTTATGGATTGCATTTAAAAAGGCCCCGTGGGAGTGCAATGGGCCCCTGTCTTGCTGCTTAGCAATAATGGTATGGGTTTAGGTTCTGCTGTGTGTACTGGTGGTTGACTGCCCCCCAGCCCAGAGTGTGCATGGAAAATTGTCTGGCAGCCTCCCTGACAGCAAGCAGTGATAGTGCCCATGAAGGGCACCTTGTTGGGCCCGCCCCTTTCACGGTTATCGCTTCTCGGCCTTTTGGCTAAGATCAAGTGTAGTTCTGCTCACTTGGTCTGGCCAGAGGGTGTCTGGGGTACCCGGCTCCTTTGCCTGGGGGGATCGTCCTTCTTAACGGAGGGACTTCACCCCCCTGCTGCTATCAGGGAGCCGGCTTAGTCCCCAGACAACGGGAGGCGATCCCCACCTACCTACTTCGGTGGGGGAGGTGTCTGGACATCATGGACATGGAGGAAGATTGCGGTTTTTCTTCGGAAGGCGTGCCGCCTTTTGCGAGACTTCGGAATGGAGTTCGTATTTCCCTGCTCGATGTCCGGAAGAAGGAAAGAGGCCTTGTCTTTGTCGTGGAAGAAGTGCTGTTTAAGTTGCTGGAAGTCAAGAGGGAGCAAATCCTATCCATGCTTGAGTTTCCCAGAAGTGGATACTACGACGTGGTGCTGGCTTCTGAAGAGGACTATGAGTCATTTTGGAACATATTGCAGCAAAAGAAGGTATGTCCGGTTTTGGAAGGGGTGGAGATAGTTCCACATTTCCCACGTAGAGAACGATTGGTGACTATAAGGATGTATAGCCCATATACTTCGGAGGAGGATATCGTTACCTTTTTGTCTCGATTCTGTGACAGTGTTCTGCCTAAAGGCAAGGTATTTAATCAATATGGACTATGGACCACCAAGTGGAGGTTCCATGTGAAATTTAAAATGGCAGATGGCAAGTTAGTGATCCCCCCAGGACGGTTTAAAATTGGTTCTGTGAACGGGGATCTGTATTTTTCTGGCATGCAAGATTTTTGCCGCAAATGTAAACAGTACGGTCACAGAAAGGAGGATTGCACGTTTTTGTGGTGTTTCAAGTGTCAAGAGGAGGGTCACGACGTGGAAAATTGTCAAAAGAAAAGGAAATGCCATCTGTGTGGTGAGGAGGGCCATCTGCTTGGCTCGTGTCCTAAGAAAAAGTCTGAGAAAAATTCAGAGAAAAAGGAAGCTGTAAAAAGAAGCAGAGAGGAACCAGCTGAAGTGAAAGAACCAGAAGTGGAGCAGGTTCCAACTAGAAGACCTACAGAGCAGAAGAAGAAGAGAGAGGAGGAAGTGTATGTGCCAGTGCAGTATTTTGGTGTGCTTGGTGGTTTGTTGGAAAATTTGTCGGAAGCAGAAAGAAAAACGTTTGACAAAGATATGATGGATCTAAAGATAGGCTTGAAGAACCGGGAGGAAGAAGCTCGGGATAAAGTCTATTTTTCTTTCAAGGCAGACATGAACCGTTTTGTTGAAACGTATAAAATTCCAGGCTGGTTAGCGTCTCAAGTTAAGAAAGATATAGCAAATGGCAATATCAGTCGAGGACTGATAGACTTTCTAATGGTGTTTGCATGGAGGAAGGGGATGACCTTCTAATTTGGTTTTGCTTAATTAGAAAGTAATGTTTGGTTTTGCTATTTTATGTTGTTTCTTATTTTGTTTTTAAATGTTCTATTTTGTTTCATTAGTGTTTAAGAAAAGAAATAAAAACATGTTACCTGATGATGAACACAAAATTGAGTTCCAAATAAGATCTTGGAACTCTGAGTGAGTTCTGAGGGCTAACTTAAAAAAAAAAAAATCTGTTCTTATCAGTTTAATATCTGATACGTCCCCTATCTGGGGACCATATATTAAATGGATTTTTGAGAACGGGGGCCGATTTCGAAGCTTGCTTCCGTCGCCCTATGCATTGACCCGATATGGCAGTATCTTCGGGTACAGTGCACCACCCCCTTACAGGGTTAAAAAGAAAGATTCCTACTTTCATTGCTACCTGCTTGCTGGCTAGCCAGCTAGCCAGCCCTGTGGGCCTTGCTGCTGCTGCAGCCAAAAAACAAAAGGTGGTGCTGCTGCTGCTTCTGCTGCTTCTGCTTCTGCTTGTGTCTGGCCGCTGTTGGAGCGTCCAGGCACAGGACTTCTGCTGCTGCTGACTAAATGGCCTCCTTAATTGGATCATTTGAGTAGCCAGCACACCTGTGCAGGTAGGGCATGACATGATAGGCAGCTGCCTTGATAGCGGGTGGGTGCTGAATGTTCCTAATTGACAAAATAAGATTAATGCTTATGAAGAAATATAAAATCTCATCCCTTCCCCAATATCGCGCCACACCCCTACCCCTTAATTCCCTGGTTGAACTTGATGGACATATGTCTTTTTTCGACCGTACTAACTATGTAACTATGTAACATAACATGGGGGGGGGGGGTCTCCTGGCTGTTCACACAGGTGTGTCATTGCTGTACATTGACCATGCATTGCTTCTGTGGTATTGCAAAGGCAAAGACAAATGCTTCCAGCCATCCATTGCACTAATGGATTGGTCATCAGCTGGCTGTCTATGTCCCGCATCAATATAGACCAAAGTACAGAGGGTTAGGCTATGCTATTGTGCACCTACCTGATGCATCAGAAGGTGCGAGGCCCTTGCTAAATTCTGTGCACAGACTTTGAGATCTATACTTTAGACTGTATCTAAACCTGCTCCAACATGGACTGACATTCTGGCCTACTTTCAGCCGATGCGACTTGTCTGTCGCTGAACAGTCGCTTTTTATGTATTCAGCACCTATGTATAATGTTGTAAAAATGCTCTAGAAGCTAAAGTCGCAGAAATGTCACACATATTTGGCCTGCAACTTTCTGTGCGACAAATTCAGACAGGAAAAATCAGTATAAATCCTTAGAAAATTATCCCCCAGTGTCTCCATCTGCTGGCGGTATTGAATAAGCATTGCTGCACTGATGGGGTATGCATTAGACGAAAAAAAAGAAGAAAAAGAAGAATAATACGCCCAGAAAAGAGGCGAAAAGGAGAAAAACGTAAAAAAACGTGAAAAAAAAGTAAGAGGAAGAGAAGGGAAAAAAAGGTGGAAATGGGTTTAAAAGTGATTTCGGCGGAGAAATATATATATATATATATATATATATATATATATATATATATACGCGCACACACACACATATATATAAACGTATTCTCCGTTGAGATATTGCAGCCGCTGCTGTGTCCAGGCCCAGGAGCCTTAGCACTGTGCTGTGATGTCACTCAATACCACTGACATCACTAGGTGTAAACAACATCTCTCCTTTGCTGTGTATGTGACTATGGAGCTGTTTGGTGATGTCGTCTATTATGGCCTTCATAGAAGCAACAGGAGATTGTTGCATCCATCTAGAACCCTCAGAACTACAGTGCTATGATGTCACTCACTTCCACAGGCCTTGCAGAGTGTAAACAACAACAACCCAGCTTTGTTGTGTATGTAACCATAGGGATTTGTGATGTCACCTAGAACCTTCACAGCAGCGACAGCTTTATGAGGAGCATCAGCACTGCTCTGCCTGAGCAGAACCATCACCGCCATAGGTTGTCAAATAACCCGGGTTTAACCCACACAGGTAAGTCCAATGGGGTGCAGGCATGTCCTCTATGCTTACAGCTTCCCGTGGGTGTTGGTTTGATACCGTTTGGGGACAGCCAAGGAGGCATCTGCAGGCAACAAAGGTAGGTGTGTGCTTGTGTGTGTGTTTCCTATGCAGATCCTAAGCCCAGTGTCACATGCAAGTAGGAGGAGTAAGAAGGGTTCCTGGCAAATCCGGGTTATGGATTGCATTTAAAAAGGCCCCGTGGGAGTGCAATGGGCCCCTGTCTTGCTGCTTAGCAATAATGGTATGGGTTTAGGTTCTGCTGTGTGTACTGGTGGTTGACTGCCCCCCAGCCCAGAGTGTGCATGGAAAATTGTCTGGCAGCCTCCCTGACAGCAAGCAGTGATAGTGCCCATGAAGGGCACCTTGTTGGGCCCGCCCCTTTCACGGTTATCGCTTCTCGGCCTTTTGGCTAAGATCAAGTGTAGTATCTGTTCTTATCAGTTTAATATCTGATACGTCCCCTATCTGGGACCATATATTAAATGGATTTTTGAGAACGGGGGCCGATTTCGAAGCTTGCTTCCGTCGCCCTATGCATTGACCCGATATGGCAGTATCTTCGGGTACAGTGCACCACCCCCTTACAGGGTTAAAAAGAAAGATTCCTACTTTCATTGCTACCTGCTTGCTGGCTAGCCAGCTAGCCAGCCCTGTGGGCCTTGCTGCTGCTGCAGCCAAAAAACAAAAGGTGGTGCTGCTGCTGCTTCTGCTGCTTCTGCTTCTGCTTGTGTCTGGCCGCTGTTGGAGCGTCCAGGCACAGGACTTCTGCTGCTGCTGACTAAATGGCCTCCTTAATTGGATCATTTGAGTAGCCAGCACACCTGTGCAGGTAGGGCATGACATGATAGGCAGCTGCCTTGATAGCGGGTGGGTGCTGAATGTTCCTAATTGACAAAATAAGATTAATGCTTATGAAGAAATATAAAATCTCATCCCTTCCCCAATATCGCGCCACACCCCTACCCCTTAATTCCCTGGTTGAACTTGATGGACATATGTCTTTTTTCGACCGTACTAACTATGTAACTATGTAACATAACATGGGGGGGGGGGGGGTCTCCTGGCTGTTCACACAGGTGTGTCATTGCTGTACATTGACCATGCATTGCTTCTGTGGTATTGCAAAGGCAAAGACAAATGCTTCCAGCCATCCATTGCACTAATGGATTGGTCATCAGCTGGCTGTCTATGTCCCGCATCAATATAGACCAAAGTACAGAGGGTTAGGCTATGCTATTGTGCACCTACCTGATGCATCAGAAGGTGCGAGGCCCTTGCTAAATTCTGTGCACAGACTTTGAGATCTATACTTTAGACTGTATCTAAACCTGCTCCAACATGGACTGACATTCTGGCCTACTTTCAGCCGATGCGACTTGTCTGTCGCTGAACAGTCGCTTTTTATGTATTCAGCACCTATGTATAATGTTGTAAAAATGCTCTAGAAGCTAAAGTCGCAGAAATGTCACACATATTTGGCCTGCAACTTTCTGTGCGACAAATTCAGACAGGAAAAATCAGTATAAATCCTTAGAAAATTATCCCCCAGTGTCTCCATCTGCTGGCGGTATTGAATAAGCATTGCTGCACTGATGGGGTATGCATTAGACGAAAAAAAAGAAGAAAAAGAAGAATAATACGCCCAGAAAAGAGGCGAAAAGGAGAAAAACGTAAAAAAACGTGAAAAAAAAGTAAGAGGAAGAGAAGGGAAAAAAAGGTGGAAATGGGTTTAAAAGTGATTTCGGCGGAGAAATATATATATATATATATATATATATATATATATATATATATATACGCGCACACACACACATATATATAAACGTATTCTCCGTTGAGATATTGCAGCCGCTGCTGTGTCCAGGCCCAGGAGCCTTAGCACTGTGCTGTGATGTCACTCAATACCACTGACATCACTAGGTGTAAACAACATCTCTCCTTTGCTGTGTATGTGACTATGGAGCTGTTTGGTGATGTCGTCTATTATGGCCTTCATAGAAGCAACAGGAGATTGTTGCATCCATCTAGAACCCTCAGAACTACAGTGCTATGATGTCACTCACTTCCACAGGCCTTGCAGAGTGTAAACAACAACAACCCAGCTTTGTTGTGTATGTAACCATAGGGATTTGTGATGTCACCTAGAACCTTCACAGCAGCGACAGCTTTATGAGGAGCATCAGCACTGCTCTGCCTGAGCAGAACCATCACCGCCATAGGTTGTCAAATAACCCGGGTTTAACCCACACAGGTAAGTCCAATGGGGTGCAGGCATGTCCTCTATGCTTACAGCTTCCCGTGGGTGTTGGTTTGATACCGTTTGGGGACAGCCAAGGAGGCATCTGCAGGCAACAAAGGTAGGTGTGTGCTTGTGTGTGTGTTTCCTATGCAGATCCTAAGCCCAGTGTCACATGCAAGTAGGAGGAGTAAGAAGGGTTCCTGGCAAATCCGGGTTATGGATTGCATTTAAAAAGGCCCCGTGGGAGTGCAATGGGCCCCTGTCTTGCTGCTTAGCAATAATGGTATGGGTTTAGGTTCTGCTGTGTGTACTGGTGGTTGACTGCCCCCCAGCCCAGAGTGTGCATGGAAAATTGTCTGGCAGCCTCCCTGACAGCAAGCAGTGATAGTGCCCATGAAGGGCACCTTGTTGGGCCCGCCCCTTTCACGGTTATCGCTTCTCGGCCTTTTGGCTAAGATCAAGTGTAGTATCTGTTCTTATCAGTTTAATATCTGATACGTCCCCTATCTGGGGACCATATATTAAATGGATTTTTGAGAACGGGGGCCGATTTCGAAGCTTGCTTCCGTCGCCCTATGCATTGACCCGATATGGCAGTATCTTCGGGTACAGTGCACCACCCCCTTACAGGGTTAAAAAGAAAGATTCCTACTTTCATTGCTACCTGCTTGCTGGCTAGCCAGCTAGCCAGCCCTGTGGGCCTTGCTGCTGCTGCAGCCAAAAAACAAAAGGTGGTGCTGCTGCTGCTTCTGCTGCTTCTGCTTGTGTCTGGCCGCTGTTGGAGCGTCCAGGCACAGGACTTCTGCTGCTGCTGACTAAATGGCCTCCTTAATTGGATCATTTGAGTAGCCAGCACACCTGTGCAGGTAGGGCATGACATGATAGGCAGCTGCCTTGATAGCGGGTGGGTGCTGAATGTTCCTAATTGACAAAATAAGATTAATGCTTATGAAGAAATATAAAATCTCATCCCTTCCCCAATATCGCGCCACACCCCTACCCCTTAATTCCCTGGTTGAACTTGATGGACATATGTCTTTTTTCGACCGTACTAACTATGTAACTATGTAACATAACATGGGGGGGGGGGGTCTCCTGGCTGTTCACACAGGTGTGTCATTGCTGTACATTGACCATGCATTGCTTCTGTGGTATTGCAAAGGCAAAGACAAATGCTTCCAGCCATCCATTGCACTAATGGATTGGTCATCAGCTGGCTGTCTATGTCCCGCATCAATATAGACCAAAGTACAGAGGGTTAGGCTATGCTATTGTGCACCTACCTGATGCATCAGAAGGTGCGAGGCCCTTGCTAAATTCTGTGCACAGACTTTGAGATCTATACTTTAGACTGTATCTAAACCTGCTCCAACATGGACTGACATTCTGGCCTACTTTCAGCCGATGCGACTTGTCTGTCGCTGAACAGTCGCTTTTTATGTATTCAGCACCTATGTATAATGTTGTAAAAATGCTCTAGAAGCTAAAGTCGCAGAAATGTCACACATATTTGGCCTGCAACTTTCTGTGCGACAAATTCAGACAGGAAAAATCAGTATAAATCCTTAGAAAATTATCCCCCAGTGTCTCCATCTGCTGGCGGTATTGAATAAGCATTGCTGCACTGATGGGGTATGCATTAGATGAAAAAAAAGAAGAAAAAGAAGAATAATACGCCCAGAAAAGAGGCGAAAAGGAGAAAAACGTAAAAAAACGTGAAAAAAAAGTAAGAGGAAGAGAAGGGAAAAAAAGGTGGAAATGGGTTTAAAAGTGATTTCGGCGGAGAAATATATATATATATATATATATATATATATATATATATATATATATACGCGCACACACACACATATATATAAACGTATTCTCCGTTGAGATATTGCAGCCGCTGCTGTGTCCAGGCCCAGGAGCCTTAGCACTGTGCTGTGATGTCACTCAATACCACTGACATCACTAGGTGTAAACAACATCTCTCCTTTGCTGTGTATGTGACTATGGAGCTGTTTGGTGATGTCGTCTATTATGGCCTTCATAGAAGCAACAGGAGATTGTTGCATCCATCTAGAACCCTCAGAACTACAGTGCTATGATGTCACTCACTTCCACAGGCCTTGCAGAGTGTAAACAACAACAACCCAGCTTTGTTGTGTATGTAACCATAGGGATTTGTGATGTCACCTAGAACCTTCACAGCAGCGACAGCTTTATGAGGAGCATCAGCACTGCTCTGCCTGAGCAGAACCATCACCGCCATAGGTTGTCAAATAACCCGGGTTTAACCCACACAGGTAAGTCCAATGGGGTGCAGGCATGTCCTCTATGCTTACAGCTTCCCGTGGGTGTTGGTTTGATACCGTTTGGGGACAGCCAAGGAGGCATCTGCAGGCAACAAAGGTAGGTGTGTGCTTGTGTGTGTGTTTCCTATGCAGATCCTAAGCCCATGTCACATGCAAGTAGGAGGAGTAAGAAGGGTTCCTGGCAAATCCGGGTTATGGATTGCATTTAAAAAGGCCCCGTGGGAGTGCAATGGGCCCCTGTCTTGCTGCTTAGCAATAATGGTATGGGTTTAGGTTCTGCTGTGTGTACTGGTGGTTGACTGCCCCCCAGCCCAGAGTGTGCATGGAAAATTGTCTGGCAGCCTCCCTGACAGCAAGCAGTGATAGTGCCCATGAAGGGCACCTTGTTGGGCCCGCCCCTTTCACGGTTATCGCTTCTCGGCCTTTTGGCTAAGATCAAGTGTAGTATCTGTTCTTATCAGTTTAATATCTGATACGTCCCCTATCTGGGGACCATATATTAAATGGATTTTTGAGAACGGGGGCCGATTTCGAAGCTTGCTTCCGTCGCCCTATGCATTGACCCGATATGGCAGTATCTTCGGGTACAGTGCACCACCCCCTTACAGGGTTAAAAAGAAAGATTCCTACTTTCATTGCTACCTGCTTGCTGGCTAGCCAGCCCTGTGGGCCTTGCTGCTGCTGCAGCCAAAAAACAAAAGGTGGTGCTGCTGCTGCTTCTGCTGCTTCTGCTTCTGCTTGTGTCTGGCCGCTGTTGGAGCGTCCAGGCACAGGACTTCTGCTGCTGCTGACTAAATGGCCTCCTTAATTGGATCATTTGAGTAGCCAGCACACCTGTGCAGGTAGGGCATGACATGATAGGCAGCTGCCTTGATAGCGGGTGGGTGCTGAATGTTCCTAATTGACAAAATAAGATTAATGCTTATGAAGAAATACAAAATCTCATCCCTTCCCCAATATCGCGCCACACCCCTACCCCTTAATTCCCTGGTTGAACTTGATGGACATATGTCTTTTTTCGACCGTACTAACTATGTAACTATGTAACATAACATGGGGGGGGGGGGGGGTCTCCTGGCTGTTCACACAGGTGTGTCATTGCTGTACATTGACCATGCATTGCTTCTGTGGTATTGCAAAGGCAAAGACAAATGCTTCCAGCCATCCATTGCACTAATGGATTGGTCATCAGCTGGCTGTCTATGTCCCGCATCAATATAGACCAAAGTACAGAGGGTTAGGCTATGCTATTGTGCACCTACCTGATGCATCAGAAGGTGCGAGGCCCTTGCTAAATTCTGTGCACAGACTTTGAGATCTATACTTTAGACTGTATCTAAACCTGCTCCAACATGGACTGACATTCTGGCCTACTTTCAGCCGATGCGACTTGTCTGTCGCTGAACAGTCGCTTTTTATGTATTCAGCACCTATGTATAATGTTGTAAAAATGCTCTAGAAGCTAAAGTCGCAGAAATGTCACACATATTTGGCCTGCAACTTTCTGTGCGACAAATTCAGACAGGAAAAATCAGTATAAATCCTTAGAAAATTATCCCCCAGTGTCTCCATCTGCTGGCGGTATTGAATAAGCATTGCTGCACTGATGGGGTATGCATTAGACGAAAAAAAAGAAGAAAAAGAAGAATAATACGCCCAGAAAAGAGGCGAAAAGGAGAAAAACGTAAAAAAACGTGAAAAAAAAGTAAGAGGAAGAGAAGGGAAAAAAAGGTGGAAATGGGTTTAAAAGTGATTTCGGCGGAGAATATATATATATATATATATATATATATATATATATATATATATATACGCGCACACACACACATATATATAAACGTATTCTCCGTTGAGATATTGCAGCCGCTGCTGTGTCCAGGCCCAGGAGCCTTAGCACTGTGCTGTGATGTCACTCAATACCACTGACATCACTAGGTGTAAACAACATCTCTCCTTTGCTGTGTATGTGACTATGGAGCTGTTTGGTGATGTCGTCTATTATGGCCTTCATAGAAGCAACAGGAGATTGTTGCATCCATCTAGAACCCTCAGAACTACAGTGCTATGATGTCACTCACTTCCACAGGCCTTGCAGAGTGTAAACAACAACAACCCAGCTTTGTTGTGTATGTAACCATAGGGATTTGTGATGTCACCTAGAACCTTCACAGCAGCGACAGCTTTATGAGGAGCATCAGCACTGCTCTGCCTGAGCAGAACCATCACCGCCATAGGTTGTCAAATAACCCGGGTTTAACCCACACAGGTAAGTCCAATGGGGTGCAGGCATGTCCTCTATGCTTACAGCTTCCCGTGGGTGTTGGTTTGATACCGTTTGGGGACAGCCAAGGAGGCATCTGCAGGCAACAAAGGTAGGTGTGTGCTTGTGTGTGTGTTTCCTATGCAGATCCTAAGCCCAGTGTCACATGCAAGTAGGAGGAGTAAGAAGGGTTCCTGGCAAATCCGGGTTATGGATTGCATTTAAAAAGGCCCCGTGGGAGTGCAATGGGCCCCTGTCTTGCTGCTTAGCAATAATGGTATGGGTTTAGGTTCTGCTGTGTGTACTGGTGGTTGACTGCCCCCCAGCCCAGAGTGTGCATGGAAAATTGTCTGGCAGCCTCCCTGACAGCAAGCAGTGATAGTGCCCATGAAGGGCACCTTGTTGGGCCCGCCCCTTTCACGGTTATCGCTTCTCGGCCTTTTGGCTAAGATCAAGTGTAGTATCTGTTCTTATCAGTTTAATATCTGATACGTCCCCTATCTGGGGACCATATATTAAATGGATTTTTGAGAACGGGGGCCGATTTCGAAGCTTGCTTCCGTCGCCCTATGCATTGACCCGATATGGCAGTATCTTCGGGTACAGTGCACCACCCCCTTACAGGGTTAAAAAGAAAGATTCCTACTTTCATTGCTACCTGCTTGCTGGCTAGCCAGCCCTGTGGGCCTTGCTGCTGCTGCAGCCAAAAAACAAAAGGTGGTGCTGCTGCTGCTTCTGCTGCTTCTGCTTCTGCTTGTGTCTGGCCGCTGTTGGAGCGTCCAGGCACAGGACTTCTGCTGCTGCTGACTAAATGGCCTCCTTAATTGGATCATTTGAGTAGCCAGCACACCTGTGCAGGTAGGGCATGACATGATAGGCAGCTGCCTTGATAGCGGGTGGGTGCTGAATGTTCCTAATTGACAAAATAAGATTAATGCTTATGAAGAAATACAAAATCTCATCCCTTCCCCAATATCGCGCCACACCCCTACCCCTTAATTCCCTGGTTGAACTTGATGGACATATGTCTTTTTTCGACCGTACTAACTATGTAACTATGTAACATAACATGGGGGGGGGGGGGGGGTCTCCTGGCTGTTCACACAGGTGTGTCATTGCTGTACATTGACCATGCATTGCTTCTGTGGTATTGCAAAGGCAAAGACAAATGCTTCCAGCCATCCATTGCACTAATGGATTGGTCATCAGCTGGCTGTCTATGTCCCGCATCAATATAGACCAAAGTACAGAGGGTTAGGCTATGCTATTGTGCACCTACCTGATGCATCAGAAGGTGCGAGGCCCTTGCTAAATTCTGTGCACAGACTTTGAGATCTATACTTTAGACTGTATCTAAACCTGCTCCAACATGGACTGACATTCTGGCCTACTTTCAGCCGATGCGACTTGTCTGTCGCTGAACAGTCGCTTTTTATGTATTCAGCACCTATGTATAATGTTGTAAAAATGCTCTAGAAGCTAAAGTCGCAGAAATGTCACACATATTTGGCCTGCAACTTTCTGTGCGACAAATTCAGACAGGAAAAATCAGTATAAATCCTTAGAAAATTATCCCCCAGTGTCTCCATCTGCTGGCGGTATTGAATAAGCATTGCTGCACTGATGGGGTATGCATTAGACGAAAAAAAAGAAGAAAAAGAAGAATAATACGCCCAGAAAAGAGGCGAAAAGGAGAAAAACGTAAAAAAACGTGAAAAAAAAGTAAGAGGAAGAGAAGGGAAAAAAAGGTGGAAATGGGTTTAAAAGTGATTTCGGCGGAGAAATATATATATATATATATATATATATATATATATATATATATATACGCGCACACACACACATATATATAAACGTATTCTCCGTTGAGATATTGCAGCCGCTGCTGTGTCCAGGCCCAGGAGCCTTAGCACTGTGCTGTGATGTCACTCAATACCACTGACATCACTAGGTGTAAACAACATCTCTCCTTTGCTGTGTATGTGACTATGGAGCTGTTTGGTGATGTCGTCTATTATGGCCTTCATAGAAGCAACAGGAGATTGTTGCATCCATCTAGAACCCTCAGAACTACAGTGCTATGATGTCACTCACTTCCACAGGCCTTGCAGAGTGTAAACAACAACAACCCAGCTTTGTTGTGTATGTAACCATAGGGATTTGTGATGTCACCTAGAACCTTCACAGCAGCGACAGCTTTATGAGGAGCATCAGCACTGCTCTGCCTGAGCAGAACCATCACCGCCATAGGTTGTCAAATAACCCGGGTTTAACCCACACAGGTAAGTCCAATGGGGTGCAGGCATGTCCTCTATGCTTACAGCTTCCCGTGGGTGTTGGTTTGATACCGTTTGGGGACAGCCAAGGAGGCATCTGCAGGCAACAAAGGTAGGTGTGTGCTTGTGTGTGTGTTTCCTATGCAGATCCTAAGCCCAGTGTCACATGCAAGTAGGAGGAGTAAGAAGGGTTCCTGGCAAATCCGGGTTATGGATTGCATTTAAAAAGGCCCCGTGGGAGTGCAATGGGCCCCTGTCTTGCTGCTTAGCAATAATGGTATGGGTTTAGGTTCTGCTGTGTGTACTGGTGGTTGACTGCCCCCCAGCCCAGAGTGTGCATGGAAAATTGTCTGGCAGCCTCCCTGACAGCAAGCAGTGATAGTGCCCATGAAGGGCACCTTGTTGGGCCCGCCCCTTTCACGGTTATCGCTTCTCGGCCTTTTGGCTAAGATCAAGTGTAGTATCTGTTCTTATCAGTTTAATATCTGATACGTCCCCTATCTGGGGACCATATATTAAATGGATTTTTGAGAACGGGGGCCGATTTCGAAGCTTGCTTCCGTCGCCCTATGCATTGACCCGATATGGCAGTATCTTCGGGTACAGTGCACCACCCCCTTACAGGGTTAAAAAGAAAGATTCCTACTTTCATTGCTACCTGCTTGCTGGCTAGCCAGCTAGCCAGCCCTGTGGGCCTTGCTGCTGCTGCAGCCAAAAAACAAAAGGTGGTGCTGCTGCTGCTTCTGCTGCTTCTGCTTCTGCTTGTGTCTGGCCGCTGTTGGAGCGTCCAGGCACAGGACTTCTGCTGCTGCTGACTAAATGGCCTCCTTAATTGGATCATTTGAGTAGCCAGCACACCTGTGCAGGTAGGGCATGACATGATAGGCAGCTGCCTTGATAGCGGGTGGGTGCTGAATGTTCCTAATTGACAAAATAAGATTAATGCTTATGAAGAAATATAAAATCTCATCCCTTCCCCAATATCGCGCCACACCCCTACCCCTTAATTCCCTGGTTGAACTTGATGGACATATGTCTTTTTTCGACCGTACTAACTATGTAACTATGTAACATAACATGGGGGGGGGGGGGTCTCCTGGCTGTTCACACAGGTGTGTCATTGCTGTACATTGACCATGCATTGCTTCTGTGGTATTGCAAAGGCAAAGACAAATGCTTCCAGCCATCCATTGCACTAATGGATTGGTCATCAGCTGGCTGTCTATGTCCCGCATCAATATAGACCAAAGTACAGAGGGTTAGGCTATGCTATTGTGCACCTACCTGATGCATCAGAAGGTGCGAGGCCCTTGCTAAATTCTGTGCACAGACTTTGAGATCTATACTTTAGACTGTATCTAAACCTGCTCCAACATGGACTGACATTCTGGCCTACTTTCAGCCGATGCGACTTGTCTGTCGCTGAACAGTCGCTTTTTATGTATTCAGCACCTATGTATAATGTTGTAAAAATGCTCTAGAAGCTAAAGTCGCAGAAATGTCACACATATTTGGCCTGCAACTTTCTGTGCGACAAATTCAGACAGGAAAAATCAGTATAAATCCTTAGAAAATTATCCCCCAGTGTCTCCATCTGCTGGCGGTATTGAATAAGCATTGCTGCACTGATGGGGTATGCATTAGACGAAAAAAAAGAAGAAAAAGAAGAATAATACGCCCAGAAAAGAGGCGAAAAGGAGAAAAACGTAAAAAAACGTGAAAAAAAAGTAAGAGGAAGAGAAGGGAAAAAAAGGTGGAAATGGGTTTAAAAGTGATTTCGGCGGAGAAATATATATATATATATATAAATATATATATATATATATATATATACGCGCACACACACACATATATATAAACGTATTCTCCGTTGAGATATTGCAGCCGCTGCTGTGTCCAGGCCCAGGAGCCTTAGCACTGTGCTGTGATGTCACTCAATACCACTGACATCACTAGGTGTAAACAACATCTCTCCTTTGCTGTGTATGTGACTATGGAGCTGTTTGGTGATGTCGTCTATTATGGCCTTCATAGAAGCAACAGGAGATTGTTGCATCCATCTAGAACCCTCAGAACTACAGTGCTATGATGTCACTCACTTCCACAGGCCTTGCAGAGTGTAAACAACAACAACCCAGCTTTGTTGTGTATGTAACCATAGGGATTTGTGATGTCACCTAGAACCTTCACAGCAGCGACAGCTTTATGAGGAGCATCAGCACTGCTCTGCCTGAGCAGAACCATCACCGCCATAGGTTGTCAAATAACCCGGGTTTAACCCACACAGGTAAGTCCAATGGGGTGCAGGCATGTCCTCTATGCTTACAGCTTCCCGTGGGTGTTGGTTTGATACCGTTTGGGGACAGCCAAGGAGGCATCTGCAGGCAACAAAGGTAGGTGTGTGCTTGTGTGTGTGTTTCCTATGCAGATCCTAAGCCCAGTGTCACATGCAAGTAGGAGGAGTAAGAAGGGTTCCTGGCAAATCCGGGTTATGGATTGCATTTAAAAAGGCCCCGTGGGAGTGCAATGGGCCCCTGTCTTGCTGCTTAGCAATAATGGTATGGGTTTAGGTTCTGCTGTGTGTACTGGTGGTTGACTGCCCCCCAGCCCAGAGTGTGCATGGAAAATTGTCTGGCAGCCTCCCTGACAGCAAGCAGTGATAGTGCCCATGAAGGGCACCTTGTTGGGCCCGCCCCTTTCACGGTTATCGCTTCTCGGCCTTTTGGCTAAGATCAAGTGTAGTATCTGTTCTTATCAGTTTAATATCTGATACGTCCCCTATCTGGGGACCATATATTAAATGGATTTTTGAGAACGGGGGCCGATTTCGAAGCTTGCTTCCGTCGCCCTATGCATTGACCCGATATGGCAGTATCTTCGGGTACAGTGCACCACCCCCTTACAGGGTTAAAAAGAAAGATTCCTACTTTCATTGCTACCTGCTTGCTGGCTAGCCAGCTAGCCAGCCCTGTGGGCCTTGCTGCTGCTGCAGCCAAAAAACAAAAGGTGGTGCTGCTGCTGCTTCTGCTGCTTCTGCTTCTGCTTGTGTCTGGCCGCTGTTGGAGCGTCCAGGCACAGGACTTCTGCTGCTGCTGACTAAATGGCCTCCTTAATTGGATCATTTGAGTAGCCAGCACACCTGTGCAGGTAGGGCATGACATGATAGGCAGCTGCCTTGATAGCGGGTGGGTGCTGAATGTTCCTAATTGACAAAATAAGATTAATGCTTATGAAGAAATATAAAATCTCATCCCTTCCCCAATATCGCGCCACACCCCTACCCCTTAATTCCCTGGTTGAACTTGATGGACATATGTCTTTTTTCGACCGTACTAACTATGTAACTATGTAACATAACATGGGGGGGGGGGGGGGGGGTCTCCTGGCTGTTCACACAGGTGTGTCATTGCTGTACATTGACCATGCATTGCTTCTGTGGTATTGCAAAGGCAAAGACAAATGCTTCCAGCCATCCATTGCACTAATGGATTGGTCATCAGCTGGCTGTCTATGTCCCGCATCAATATAGACCAAAGTACAGAGGGTTAGGCTATGCTATTGTGCACCTACCTGATGCATCAGAAGGTGCGAGGCCCTTGCTAAATTCTGTGCACAGACTTTGAGATCTATACTTTAGACTGTATCTAAACCTGCTCCAACATGGACTGACATTCTGGCCTACTTTCAGCCGATGCGACTTGTCTGTCGCTGAACAGTCGCTTTTTATGTATTCAGCACCTATGTATAATGTTGTAAAAATGCTCTAGAAGCTAAAGTCGCAGAAATGTCACACATATTTGGCCTGCAACTTTCTGTGCGACAAATTCAGACAGGAAAAATCAGTATAAATCCTTAGAAAATTATCCCCCAGTGTCTCCATCTGCTGGCGGTATTGAATAAGCATTGCTGCACTGATGGGGTATGCATTAGACGAAAAAAAAGAAGAAAAAGAAGAATAATACGCCCAGAAAAGAGGCGAAAAGGAGAAAAACGTAAAAAAACGTGAAAAAAAAGTAAGAGGAAGAGAAGGGAAAAAAAGGTGGAAATGGGTTTAAAAGTGATTTCGGCGGAGAAATATATATATATATATATATATATATATATATATATATATATACGCGCACACACACACATATATATAAACGTATTCTCCGTTGAGATATTGCAGCCGCTGCTGTGTCCAGGCCCAGGAGCCTTAGCACTGTGCTGTGATGTCACTCAATACCACTGACATCACTAGGTGTAAACAACATCTCTCCTTTGCTGTGTATGTGACTATGGAGCTGTTTGGTGATGTCGTCTATTATGGCCTTCATAGAAGCAACAGGAGATTGTTGCATCCATCTAGAACCCTCAGAACTACAGTGCTATGATGTCACTCACTTCCACAGGCCTTGCAGAGTGTAAACAACAACAACCCAGCTTTGTTGTGTATGTAACCATAGGGATTTGTGATGTCACCTAGAACCTTCACAGCAGCGACAGCTTTATGAGGAGCATCAGCACTGCTCTGCCTGAGCAGAACCATCACCGCCATAGGTTGTCAAATAACCCGGGTTTAACCCACACAGGTAAGTCCAATGGGGTGCAGGCATGTCCTCTATGCTTACAGCTTCCCGTGGGTGTTGGTTTGATACCGTTTGGGGACAGCCAAGGAGGCATCTGCAGGCAACAAAGGTAGGTGTGTGCTTGTGTGTGTGTTTCCTATGCAGATCCTAAGCCCAGTGTCACATGCAAGTAGGAGGAGTAAGAAGGGTTCCTGGCAAATCCGGGTTATGGATTGCATTTAAAAAGGCCCCGTGGGAGTGCAATGGGCCCCTGTCTTGCTGCTTAGCAATAATGGTATGGGTTTAGGTTCTGCTGTGTGTACTGGTGGTTGACTGCCCCCCAGCCCAGAGTGTGCATGGAAAATTGTCTGGCAGCCTCCCTGACAGCAAGCAGTGATAGTGCCCATGAAGGGCACCTTGTTGGGCCCGCCCCTTTCACGGTTATCGCTTCTCGGCCTTTTGGCTAAGATCAAGTGTAGTATCTGTTCTTATCAGTTTTTCATGCTGGTGGGGATGGGTGGTGCATGGAGGATGCAGGTGTACCAGGGCTTTCCGGGGCTGGTTCTGAGGAATCAGCTCGACGGCTGCCCCGATGTGACCTGTTCCCTCCGGGTCTCGCCATGAGGCTGAGAGGGTCTAGAGCCGAGGTACTTTTGTGCCTCGGGGAGTGGTGACCCCGAGGTGCCGAAACTCACTGGGAGGATAGACTCACTGAGTTGAAGCACGGGCACCATAATCTCTTCACCTTGTGGCACTCACCTCTTGATTCCCGGCCTTCTGGCTAGGATCAGAGAAATTTTTATAGATCCGGCCGGATGTCCGGGCAGTATATCTGCACACATTCACTTATTTATTTCTTTTTTGTCTCACTGTGTCACTTTTTGCGTGTTGTGTGTTCACAGGATTGGTCAGGATGCGGTAGCCCTTCTGGGTGTCCCTCCTGGCGGTCTAGGGGAGGTGTGTGTGGCCATTAGGTTCCGCACCTCCCTGCAAACACCCCGGGTACTCCTGCTTTGGCAGGGTACCTACCGTAATCGGCTCTGCGGGCAGATACCTTGGCTAACGCCAAGGGGGATGCCGGGAGCATTTGTGGTCCCCTAGTAGCTTCGGCGAAAAGGGACATTGAACCTGGAACCTCGCAGGTACCTTTTGGTCCGGAGGCGAAGGGTAAGGTTTGTTGGGGGGCCTCTCTCCTATCGGAGAAGGGCTTGCGATAGACCGCATCCTTTGTGCACGTTTTTTTAGTGTAACACGTTTGCACTTTTTCTTGCACTTTGGGTGAATCGAAAGCACGTTCCTCGGCTTTAGATAAAAAAAAAAAAAAAAAAAAATCTGTTCTTATCAGTTTAATATCTGATACGTCCCCTATCTGGGGACCATATATTAAATGGATTTTTGAGAACGGGGGCCTATTTCGAAGCTTGCTTCCGTCGCCCTATGCATTGACCCGATATGGCAGTATCTTCGGGTACAGTGCACCACCCCCTTACAGGGTTAAAAAGAAAGATTCCTACTTTCATTGCTACCTGCTTGCTGGCTAGCCAGCTAGCCAGCCCTGTGGGCCTTGCTGCTGCTGCAGCCAAAAAACAAAAGGTGGTGCTGCTGCTGCTTCTGCTGCTTCTGCTTCTGCTTGTGTCTGGCCGCTGTTGGAGCGTCCAGGCACAGGACTTCTGCTGCTGCTGACTAAATGGCCTCCTTAATTGGATCATTTGAGTAGCCAGCACACCTGTGCAGGTAGGGCATGACATGATAGGCAGCTGCCTTGATAGCGGGTGGGTGCTGAATGTTCCTAATTGACAAAATAAGATTAATGCTTATGAAGAAATATAAAATCTCATCCCTTCCCCAATATCGCGCCACACCCCTACCCCTTAATTCCCTGGTTGAACTTGATGGACATATGTCTTTTTTCGACCGTACTAACTATGTAACTATGTAACATAACATGGGGGGGGGGGGGTGTCTCCTGGCTGTTCACACAGGTGTGTCATTGCTGTACATTGACCATGCATTGCTTCTGTGGTATTGCAAAGGCAAAGACAAATGCTTCCAGCCATCCATTGCACTAATGGATTGGTCATCAGCTGGCTGTCTATGTCCCGCATCAATATAGACCAAAGTACAGAGGGTTAGGCTATGCTATTGTGCACCTACCTGATGCATCAGAAGGTGCGAGGCCCTTGCTAAATTCTGTGCACAGACTTTGAGATCTATACTTTAGACTGTATCTAAACCTGCTCCAACATGGACTGACATTCTGGCCTACTTTCAGCCGATGCGACTTGTCTGTCGCTGAACAGTCGCTTTTTATGTATTCAGCACCTATGTATAATGTTGTAAAAATGCTCTAGAAGCTAAAGTCGCAGAAATGTCACACATATTTGGCCTGCAACTTTCTGTGCGACAAATTCAGACAGGAAAAATCAGTATAAATCCTTAGAAAATTATCCCCCAGTGTCTCCATCTGCTGGCGGTATTGAATAAGCATTGCTGCACTGATGGGGTATGCATTAGACGAAAAAAAAGAAGAAAAAGAAGAATAATACGCCCAGAAAAGAGGCGAAAAGGAGAAAAACGTAAAAAAACGTGAAAAAAAAGTAAGAGGAAGAGAAGGGAAAAAAAGGTGGAAATGGGTTTAAAAGTGATTTTGGCGGAGAAATATATATATATATATATATATATATATATATATATATATATATATATATATATATACGCGCACACACACACATATATATAAACGTATTCTCCGTTGAGATATTGCAGCCGCTGCTGTGTCCAGGCCCAGGAGCCTTAGCACTGTGCTGTGATGTCACTCAATACCACTGACATCACTAGGTGTAAACAACATCTCTCCTTTGCTGTGTATGTGACTATGGAGCTGTTTGGTGATGTCGTCTATTATGGCCTTCATAGAAGCAACAGGAGATTGTTGCATCCATCTAGAACCCTCAGAACTACAGTGCTATGATGTCACTCACTTCCACAGGCCTTGCAGAGTGTAAACAACAACAACCCAGCTTTGTTGTGTATGTAACCATAGGGATTTGTGATGTCACCTAGAACCTTCACAGCAGCGACAGCTTTATGAGGAGCATCAGCACTGCTCTGCCTGAGCAGAACCATCACCGCCATAGGTTGTCAAATAACCCGGGTTTAACCCACACAGGTAAGTCCAATGGGGTGCAGGCATGTCCTCTATGCTTACAGCTTCCCGTGGGTGTTGGTTTGATACCGTTTGGGGACAGCCAAGGAGGCATCTGCAGGCAACAAAGGTAGGTGTGTGCTTGTGTGTGTGTTTCCTATGCAGATCCTAAGCCCAGTGTCACATGCAAGTAGGAGGAGTAAGAAGGGTTCCTGGCAAATCCGGGTTATGGATTGCATTTAAAAAGGCCCCGTGGGAGTGCAATGGGCCCCTGTCTTGCTGCTTAGCAATAATGGTATGGGTTTAGGTTCTGCTGTGTGTACTGGTGGTTGACTGCCCCCCAGCCCAGAGTGTGCATGGAAAATTGTCTGGCAGCCTCCCTGACAGCAAGCAGTGATAGTGCCCATGAAGGGCACCTTGTTGGGCCCGCCCCTTTCACGGTTATCGCTTCTCGGCCTTTTGGCTAAGATCAAGTGTAGTATCTGTTCTTATCAGTTTAATATCTGATACGTCCCCTATCTGGGGACCATATATTAAATGGATTTTTGAGAACGGGGGCCGATTTCGAAGCTTGCTTCCGTCGCCCTATGCATTGACCCGATATGGCAGTATCTTCGGGTACAGTGCACCACCCCCTTGCAGGGTTAAAAAGAAAGATTCCTACTTTCATTGCTACCTGCTTGCTGGCTAGCCAGCTAGCCAGCCCTGTGGGCCTTGCTGCTGCTGCAGCCAAAAAACAAAAGGTGGTGCTGCTGCTGCTTCTGCTGCTTCTGCTTCTGCTTGTGTCTGGCCGCTGTTGGAGCGTCCAGGCACAGGACTTCTGCTGCTGCTGACTAAATGGCCTCCTTAATTGGATCATTTGAGTAGCCAGCACACCTGTGCAGGTAGGGCATGACATGATAGGCAGCTGCCTTGATAGCGGGTGGGTGCTGAATGTTCCTAATTGACAAAATAAGATTAATGCTTATGAAGAAATATAAAATCTCATCCCTTCCCCAATATCGCGCCACACCCCTACCCCTTAATTCCCTGGTTGAACTTGATGGACATATGTCTTTTTTCGACCGTACTAACTATGTAACTATGTAACATAACATGGGGGGGGGGGGGTCTCCTGGCTGTTCACACAGGTGTGTCATTGCTGTACATTGACCATGCATTGCTTCTGTGGTATTGCAAAGGCAAAGACAAATGCTTCCAGCCATCCATTGCACTAATGGATTGGTCATCAGCTGGCTGTCTATGTCCCGCATCAATATAGACCAAAGTACAGAGGGTTAGGCTATGCTATTGTGCACCTACCTGATGCATCAGAAGGTGCGAGGCCCTTGCTAAATTCTGTGCACAGACTTTGAGATCTATACTTTAGACTGTATCTAAACCTGCTCCAACATGGACTGACATTCTGGCCTACTTTCAGCCGATGCGACTTGTCTGTCGCTGAACAGTCGCTTTTTATGTATTCAGCACCTATGTATAATGTTGTAAAAATGCTCTAGAAGCTAAAGTCGCAGAAATGTCACACATATTTGGCCTGCAACTTTCTGTGCGACAAATTCAGACAGGAAAAATCAGTATAAATCCTTAGAAAATTATCCCCCAGTGTCTCCATCTGCTGGCGGTATTGAATAAGCATTGCTGCACTGATGGGGTATGCATTAGACGAAAAAAAAGAAGAAAAAGAAGAATAATACGCCCAGAAAAGAGGCGAAAAGGAGAAAAACGTAAAAAAACGTGAAAAAAAAGTAAGAGGAAGAGAAGGGAAAAAAAGGTGGAAATGGGTTTAAAAGTGATTTCGGCGGAGAAATATATATATATATATATATATATATATATATATATATATATATACGCGCACACACACACATATATATAAACGTATTCTCCGTTGAGATATTGCAGCCGCTGCTGTGTCCAGGCCCAGGAGCCTTAGCACTGTGCTGTGATGTCACTCAATACCACTGACATCACTAGGTGTAAACAACATCTCTCCTTTGCTGTGTATGTGACTATGGAGCTGTTTGGTGATGTCGTCTATTATGGCCTTCATAGAAGCAACAGGAGATTGTTGCATCCATCTAGAACCCTCAGAACTACAGTGCTATGATGTCACTCACTTCCACAGGCCTTGCAGAGTGTAAACAACAACAACCCAGCTTTGTTGTGTATGTAACCATAGGGATTTGTGATGTCACCTAGAACCTTCACAGCAGCGACAGCTTTATGAGGAGCATCAGCACTGCTCTGCCTGAGCAGAACCATCACCGCCATAGGTTGTCAAATAACCCGGGTTTAACCCACACAGGTAAGTCCAATGGGGTGCAGGCATGTCCTCTATGCTTACAGCTTCCCGTGGGTGTTGGTTTGATACCGTTTGGGGACAGCCAAGGAGGCATCTGCAGGCAACAAAGGTAGGTGTGTGCTTGTGTGTGTGTTTCCTATGCAGATCCTAAGCCCAGTGTCACATGCAAGTAGGAGGAGTAAGAAGGGTTCCTGGCAAATCCGGGTTATGGATTGCATTTAAAAAGGCCCCGTGGGAGTGCAATGGGCCCCTGTCTTGCTGCTTAGCAATAATGGTATGGGTTTAGGTTCTGCTGTGTGTACTGGTGGTTGACTGCCCCCCAGCCCAGAGTGTGCATGGAAAATTGTCTGGCAGCCTCCCTGACAGCAAGCAGTGATAGTGCCCATGAAGGGCACCTTGTTGGGCCCGCCCCTTTCACGGTTATCGCTTCTCGGCCTTTTGGCTAAGATCAAGTGTAGTATCTGTTCTTATCAGTTTTTCATGCTGGTGGGGATGGGTGGTGCATGGAGGATGCAGGTGTACCAGGTGTACCAGGGCTTTCCGGGGCTGGTTCTGAGGAATCAGCTCGACGGCTGCCCCGATGTGACCTGTTCCCTCCGGGTCTCGCCATGAGGCTGAGAGGGTCTAGAGCCGAGGTACTTTTGTGCCTCGGGGAGTGGTGACCCCGAGGTGCCGAAACTCACTGGGAGGATAGACTCACTGAGTTGAAGCACGGGCACCATAATCTCTTCACCTTGTGGCACTCACCTCTTGATTCCCGGCCTTCTGGCTAGGATCAGAGAAATTTTTATAGATCCGGCCGGATGTCCGGGCAGTATATCTGCACACATTCACTTATTTATTTCTTTTTTGTCTCACTGTGTCACTTTTTGCGTGTTGTGTGTTCACAGGATTGGTCAGGATGCGGTAGCCCTTCTGGGTGTCCCTCCTGGCGGTCTAGGGGAGGTGTGTGTGGCCATTAGGTTCCGCACCTCCCTGCAAACACCCCGGGTACTCCTGCTTTGGCAGGGTACCTACCGTAATCGGCTCTGCGGGCAGATACCTTGGCTAACGCCAAGGGGGATGCCGGGAGCATTTGTGGTCCCCTAGTAGCTTCGGCGAAAAGGGACATCGAACCTGGAACCTCGCAGGTACCTTTTGGTCCGGAGGCGAAGGGTAAGGTTTGTTGGGGGGCCTCTCTCCTATCGGAGAAGGGCTTGCGATAGACCGCATCCTTTGTGCACGTTTTTTTAGTGTAACACGTTTGCACTTTTTCTTGCACTTTGGGTGAATCGAAAGCACGTTCCTCGGCTTTAAAAAAAAAAAAAAAAAAAAAAATCTGTTCTTATCAGTTTAATATCTGATACGTCCCCTATCTGGGGACCATATATTAAATGGATTTTTGAGAACGGGGGCCGATTTCGAAGCTTGCTTCCGTCGCCCTATGCATTGACCCGATATGGCAGTATCTTCGGGTACAGTGCACCACCCCCTTACAGGGTTAAAAAGAAAGATTCCTACTTTCATTGCTACCTGCTTGCTGGCTAGCCAGCTAGCCAGCCCTGTGGGCCTTGCTGCTGCTGCAGCCAAAAAACAAAAGGTGGTGCTGCTGCTGCTTCTGCTGCTTCTGCTTCTGCTTGTGTCTGGCCGCTGTTGGAGCGTCCAGGCACAGGACTTCTGCTGCTGCTGACTAAATGGCCTCCTTAATTGGATCATTTGAGTAGCCAGCACACCTGTGCAGGTAGGGCATGACATGATAGGCAGCTGCCTTGATAGCGGGTGGGTGCTGAATGTTCCTAATTGACAAAATAAGATTAATGCTTATGAAGAAATATAAAATCTCATCCCTTCCCCAATATCGCGCCACACCCCTACCCCTTAATTCCCTGGTTGAACTTGATGGACATATGTCTTTTTTCGACCGTACTAACTATGTAACTATGTAATATAACATGGGGGGGGGGGGGTGTCTCCTGGCTGTTCACACAGGTGTGTCATTGCTGTACATTGACCATGCATTGCTTCTGTGGTATTGCAAAGGCAAAGACAAATGCTTCCAGCCATCCATTGCACTAATGGATTGGTCATCAGCTGGCTGTCTATGTCCCGCATCAATATAGACCAAAGTACAGAGGGTTAGGCTATGCTATTGTGCACCTACCTGATGCATCAGAAGGTGCGAGGCCCTTGCTAAATTCTGTGCACAGACTTTGAGATCTATACTTTAGACTGTATCTAAACCTGCTCCAACATGGACTGACATTCTGGCCTACTTTCAGCCGATGCGACTTGTCTGTCGCTGAACAGTCGCTTTTTATGTATTCAGCACCTATGTATAATGTTGTAAAAATGCTCTAGAAGCTAAAGTCGCAGAAATGTCACACATATTTGGCCTGCAACTTTCTGTGCGACAAATTCAGACAGGAAAAATCAGTATAAATCCTTAGAAAATTATCCCCCAGTGTCTCCATCTGCTGGCGGTATTGAATAAGCATTGCTGCACTGATGGGGTATGCATTAGACGAAAAAAAAGAAGAAAAAGAAGAATAATACGCCCAGAAAAGAGGCGAAAAGGAGAAAAACGTAAAAAAACGTGAAAAAAAAGTAAGAGGAAGAGAAGGGAAAAAAAGGTGGAAATGGGTTTAAAAGTGATTTCGGCGGAGAAATATATATATATATATATATATATATATATATATATATATATATACGCGCACACACACACATATATATAAACGTATTCTCCGTTGAGATATTGCAGCCGCTGCTGTGTCCAGGCCCAGGAGCCTTAGCACTGTGCTGTGATGTCACTCAATACCACTGACATCACTAGGTGTAAACAACATCTCTCCTTTGCTGTGTATGTGACTATGGAGCTGTTTGGTGATGTCGTCTATTATGGCCTTCATAGAAGCAACAGGAGATTGTTGCATCCATCTAGAACCCTCAGAACTACAGTGCTATGATGTCACTCACTTCCACAGGCCTTGCAGAGTGTAAACAACAACAACCCAGCTTTGTTGTGTATGTAACCATAGGGATTTGTGATGTCACCTAGAACCTTCACAGCAGCGACAGCTTTATGAGGAGCATCAGCACTGCTCTGCCTGAGCAGAACCATCACCGCCATAGGTTGTCAAATAACCCGGGTTTAACCCACACAGGTAAGTCCAATGGGGTGCAGGCATGTCCTCTATGCTTACAGCTTCCCGTGGGTGTTGGTTTGATACCGTTTGGGGACAGCCAAGGAGGCATCTGCAGGCAACAAAGGTAGGTGTGTGCTTGTGTGTGTGTTTCCTATGCAGATCCTAAGCCCAGTGTCACATGCAAGTAGGAGGAGTAAGAAGGGTTCCTGGCAAATCCGGGTTATGGATTGCATTTAAAAAGGCCCCGTGGGAGTGCAATGGGCCCCTGTCTTGCTGCTTAGCAATAATGGTATGGGTTTAGGTTCTGCTGTGTGTACTGGTGGTTGACTGCCCCCCAGCCCAGAGTGTGCATGGAAAATTGTCTGGCAGCCTCCCTGACAGCAAGCAGTGATAGTGCCCATGAAGGGCACCTTGTTGGGCCCGCCCCTTTCACGGTTATCGCTTCTCGGCCTTTTGGCTAAGATCAAGTGTAGTATCTGTTCTTATCAGTTTATACTGACCTGGCAGGGGAGATACCATGATCGCTACGGTCTGAAGAACTCCAAGCATTGTGGTAGAGATTTTGCGTAGTACGATTGCAGTACTTTTCGTTCTTATTAGAACCGCATTTCTCTAGAGCATACCACCTGAAGATCGTCTCCTGCCTGCCTCGGAACATCTGAAGAAGGAGAAGATCTTGAAGACTGCAGCTCCGGAAGAAGCCGACGAAGAACCTGGAAGAAGGGAATCGGCGGTGAATTCCGGAACAGCGGCGAAGAGGAAGGCGGCGCAGAATCTTTTCGAAGAAACTCGCTGCCTCTGGAGAAGGATTTGCATAGCTCCTCCCACCGGGACCGGATCTGCATAGCTCCTCCCACCCGGGAAAGAAGACTTTGCGAAGCCTCTCTCCACAAGCAAGCAAGGAAGCGGAAAAGAGCCTGCTGGAAGAAGCCATGACCTCAACCAGCAAGTCCACCCAGGAGGCTGCAGGGCAAGGCCTGGAGGTCCAGCCCCAACCACAGCAAGCTTCAACCTCCACCACGGCAAGGCAGAAGGGCGGCAGAATTCCTAACCTGGAAGCTCCAACCCTGGAGCCCTGGATGAGGCAGACTGTTGCCTTGAAGCTCAAGCCCGTGGACGGAAGGGTGCCGGACATGTCCCACGACGTGTTCTGCAAGAAGATGCTGGCGGATCAAGGCTTCCCCACGGCTGACACCCTGGGAATAGCAACCTTCTTTTCGGGAATCTTCTACATCACCTTTGCCACCATTGGGACCTGTAGAAGATACTGGGAGGTGGTGAAAGCGGCGAGTCCCGAATCCCCTTTCTCTCGCTTTGTGGGCAACTGCCTTATTCAAAGAGAGGAGAGGCGGGTGACGGTCTCAATGCGGAACCCACACACCCCAGGCACGGACATCTCGACCTTCCTGAAGCGCTTCTGCACCGTGGTGAGGGAGCCCACCCGCATCCTGAACTCACTCGGATACTGGACCTGCAAGTGGTCTGTGGTCGTCAGACTCAACAAGAACCCTGCTTCTCCAGACGGACTACAGCACCTGCCAACGACATTTTCCTTGGGCAACTCCACAGGACTTATCTTCTACCCGGACATGCCGCAGACCTGCAGGAGATGTGGCAAGATGGGCCACGAGGGCAAGGACTGTACGGAGGATGCCTGCAGGTATTGCCGTGTGACAGGTCACACGACCAAGGACTGCCCCAAGAGCAAGACCTGCAACCTCTGCGGACTGGCAGCCCACAGCTACAAGGACTGCCCCCAGAGGGAGAGAACATGGGCATCTGTGGCAGCGAGAGCACCGAAGCCAGCCCCAGCTCCGGAGCCAACACCACGGATGGCCAAGCCGACCAAGGAGGGTAAGAAGGCGAAAGCCACCACCCCTGCCCCGTCCCGCCCCTCCCCTGCCCCTCCCGCCCCATCCCCTGCCCCTCCCGCCCCATCTCCTGCCCCATCCCGCCCCACCCCTGCCCCATCCCGTCCCACCCCTGCCCCATCCCGTCCCACCCCTGCCCCTCCTGCCCCATCCCGTCCCACCCCTGCCCCTCCTGCCCCATCCCGTCCCACCCCCGCCCCTCCTGCCCCATCCCGCCCCACCCCTGCCCCCCGTACCCCACCCCGGCCCACCCCTGCCCCCCGTACCCCACCCCGGCCCACCCCTGCCCCGTCCTCCCCTGCCCGGCCCACCCCTGCCCCGTCCTCCCCTGCCCGGCCCACCCCTGCCCCGTCCTCCCCTGCCCGGGCACTCTCTCCTGCCCCCCGCCCCACCCAGCCTCCTTTCTCTCCTGGCCCAGCAGCACCTAACCCCCCTCCAGCTGCTGGTGCCCGCCCTTCGGAGGACTTTCCTGTGCTTCCTCCCCCAGGTACCATACAGAGGAAGAGGAAAGGAAGGGACAACGTATCAGAAGAGTCCCACAAAAGAAAGATAATCGAGACCTGCGAAACCCCTCAAGCTTCAGATGAGGAGGAGGAGATGGAGCAGGTCTGCGAGAGCCCTGAGGCTTCAGAAGGAGAGGAGGTGATGGAGCAGGCCCAAGTGGAGCAGGTCCAAGCAGAGCCAGTCCAAGCTCAATCTATGGAGGAGCTGCTGCAGGACCCAGAGGTTAAGAAAATCCTGGACACTCCGTCCAACACGGTCTACGACGAGTTCTTGGAAGGGCGCTACGAGAAGCCACACGAGCCGACAGGCGCCAGAGAAGAGGACCCGTCCGACCAGACTGGTAACTAGTATCAGAACTAACCTCTCTTTTTTTATTCCCATGGCTGATCTCAACATCTTCTGCATTAATGTGAGGAGTATTAGAGCTTGGTTTAGATTCCAGACTGTTCTTACGTTCTTAGATTCCCAGAGGTGTGATGTTTACATGTTGCAGGAATGTGCTTTGTCTGCTTCTAGGTCTTACAACCATCTGGCCAGGCAGTGGCCTCACGGCCCTTCCTACTGGTCTGGTGGGGGCGACAATAGGTCTGCGGGGGTGGCCATCCTGATCAGGGGAGGTAACTTTGCACTTGATTCCGTCCGGGAGCTCGTCTGTGGCAGACTTCTTGTCGCAGACGGTTCCTGGGCGGGTGAGCCCGTGCGGCTCATCAACGTGTACGCCTCCCCTGAGAGGGATGTCCGACTGGAGGTTCTCCAGGCCCTGCGGGCTGAACTCGCCACCACTAGGGCAGTAGTGTTGGGTGGTGACTTCAACTGCCCCATTGAGGTGGACGGGCGCAGTTCTGGCACATCCGCCAACCTGGACGTGACGTCTAAACTGCTGATTGAGATGGTGACGGAGGCATCCTTGCAGGACGTTGTCGGGTCCATCGGGAACGGCTCCGTAAACTATACGTGGAGCCGCCCCGATGGCTCGCTCCGTTCTCGGATAGACTTCATCTTCACTTCGAGAGCAGTCAGAAAGGTGTCGTACTCTATGGTCCCCTGCTTCTTCTCTGACCACAGGGCCATTCGATTCCGGGGGACTCTGGGCCATGGATTCCCACCTGGCCCAGGCTCCTGGAAGTTGAATTGTGCCCTGTTGGAGCAGAGGGAGGTCATGGAGGAACTTAGGGATGCGTACCTTGTATGGCGAAATGACAAATGTCTGTTCAAGTGCATCAGCGATTGGTGGGAATATGTTAAAGTCGAATTCCGTTGTTTCTTTCAGGCAAAAGGCAGACAACAGGCGTGTGCGAAGAAGTGGGACTTGAGGAAACTGCAGCGCGAGCTGCGGTCCCTGCAGGACCTGCTCCAGTGTGGCTGGGACGTCAGGGAGGAGCTGGAGGAGACCAAAAAGAGCTTGAAAAGGCACTTTGAGGAGGAATCCAAGCGAATCGTCTTTCGTTCCAAGGTGGAGAACCTGGAGAAGGGTGAGAAATGTAACTCTTTCTTTTTCAGGAAGCTCCATGCCGGCCACACGCCCCTGACTGAGCTACGAGATGAGACCGGACACATGAGGAGCGGCAAGGAGGAAGTGATGGGGGTCGTCCACGACTTCTACAGCAACCTCTACGCCCCCAAGTCATCCGACCCCGAAGCCGCCGAGAGGTTCCTGTCAGGTGTCACTAACGTTGTTGATCCCGCAGGTGCGGCGGCTATGGACGATCCCTTGACGGTGGGGGAGCTGCTCTCTGCCGCTAAATCCTTTAAGCCCGGCAGGACCCCGGGCAGTGACGGTCTCCCGGCCGAGCTCTACGTAGCGCTGGGTGACCTGACCTGTCCGGACCTGTTGGAGGTGTACGAGGAGATGGTGGTGGGGGGCAGAATGCCTCCGTCGTTGAGGGAAGGGATGATCACGATCTTGTATAAGCGGAAGGGGGAGAGATGTGACCTGAAAAACTGGCGTCCCATCTCTCTCCTGAACGTGGACTACAAGATCCTCGCCAAGGTGCTGGCCAACAGGCTGAAACCTGTCATGGGGCAGATCGTCCATCCGGACCAGACCTGCAGCATTCCTGGCCGCAGGATTGCCGACAGCCTTGCCCTTGTGAGAGACACGGTCCATTACATCCAGGACCGCGGGGGCCGCGCCGCCCTGGTCAGCTTAGATCAGGAGAAGGCGTTCGACCGTGTCTCCCACGCATTCATGGACAGGGTTTTGCGCAGGCTGGGTCTGGGGAAGATGTTTTGCTCTTTTGTTAACGTTATGTATTTTGACATTTACAGCACGGTGTTGGTGAACGGCTGGAAGACTGACCCCTTTTCCATTCTTTCAGGGGTTAGACAAGGCTGCCCTCTTTCACCTCTCCTTTTTGTTTGTGTTATAGAGCTCTTCGCTGAGACTATCCGGCAGAGTGGAGAGATCAGAGGGATCACCGCACCAGGACCAGATCGCCACGAGGTCAAGTGCTCGCTCTACATGGACGACGTGACCGTCTTCTGCGCTGACCAGCGTTCGGTGACTGCACTCGTCCAGACCTGCGAGGACTTCGGCAGAGCTTCGGGGGCAAAAGTCAACTGCGGGAAGTCGGAGGCCATGCTCTTCGGGGAGTGGCACCTGGCTTCTTCCGCCCCCTTCCCCTTTACTATTAAGCCGGACTTCATTCAAATTCTTGGAGTCTGGTTCGGGAAGGAAGGAGCGGCCCTTAAGTCTTGGCAAGACCGACTAGGAAGGATAAACTCAAAGATCGGACTGTGGAGCTCCAGAAAGCTCACGATGGAAGGCAAGGCACTTGTCCTGCGGAGTGAAGTTTTGCCTGTGCTCCAATATACCGCACAGGCCTGGCCTCCCCATACCACCGTTTGCAAGGCCATCACCCGGACAGTATTTGGCTTCGTCTGGGGCAAAATGGACAGAGTCAAGAGGACCGTGATGTACAAGGAACCCCGCAAGGGTGGGAAGGGAATACCCGACATCCCCGCTCTGCTGAGGGCCTCCTTTGCATGTGTCACGGTGCAGCGGACTCTTGTAGAAAAGACTGGCTCAGCGGGCAGGTCCATGTCTCGCTTGCTTCTCATGCCCCTCTGGAGACAGCTGGGCTGGGACAAGTGGGACAGCTCCATCCCTTACAACTGGAACACTCCCTGGTTCTATGGGGATGTTGTCCGGTTTGTGAGGGAGCACCAGCTGGAAGGACTGAAACCAGACCTATGGAAGCCAAAGACAATCCACAAGCTCATCCGAGCTAAGGACTCGACCGAGCTGGTTCCGGGACTCCCCGCAGCCACTGCAGAGACAGTTTGGAACAATGTGGCCTCAAAGCGGCTTACCAATGGACACAAGGACTTGTCGTGGATGGCCGCCATGGGAGGTCTCTCTCTCAGGTCATTCATGCATGCCCGCAACCTGTGCAAGACCCGGTACTGCCCCCGTTGCCCCTACGTGGAGGAAACATCTTTCCACGTGTTTTGGCAGTGCCCCTTTGCACAGGGTCTGTTGGACGCCCTAGAACAGGAACTCAGAGACTCAGTGCCCAGGAGCTGCCTATCGTACCATTCGGTGCTTTACGGCCTGTTCCCTGGGACCCACGACGTGGAGGCCATCCAGGAGGCCTGGCGCCTTATGAACTGTTTTAAGGACGCAGTGTGGCTCTCCAGGAACCGCCTCGTGATCAACAGGGAAAACATGTCCGTCCGGGACTGCCGCAGGTTCATCAAGAACCTGCTTAGAGACTATTCCATCTTGGACAGCTCGGCCGTTGATGAGGAAGAAGAGGAGTGAAGACCCCTCTCCTTCTCCCATGTCTCCCTGAAGATACAGCCCAACAGTTTGGCCCTGTGATCCGCCCCCTCCCTACCCCCACATAGTCGCCCACACCCCTACCCCGATCACAGATTGTATTATTTGGTTTTTGTTTGATCTCTTGTGCTTTTCTATTGCAGGATTGAGCTGAATGTTAGAGTAGCATGGTGTGCGATGTATAGCTTAGGGAACCTTTGCTGTGTATTGTACTATCATGCTTGGTGTGACTGTAATTTATTGTACGACTTGTAATGACTGAACGGAAAATAAAGCTCTTTCAATCAAAAATCTGTTCTTATCAGTTTAATATCTGATACGTCCCCTATCTGGGGACCATATATTAAATGGATTTTTGAGAACGGGGGCCGATTTCGAAGCTTGCTTCCGTCGCCCTATGCATTGACCCGATATGGCAGTATCTTCGGGTACAGTGCACCACCCCCTTACAGGGTTAAAAAGAAAGATTCCTACTTTCATTGCTACCTGCTTGCTGGCTAGCCAGCTAGCCAGCCCTGTGGGCCTTGCTGCTGCTGCAGCCAAAAAACAAAAGGTGGTGCTGCTTCTGCTGCTTCTGCTTCTGCTTGTGTCTGGCCGCTGTTGGAGCGTCCAGGCACAGGACTTCTGCTGCTGCTGACTAAATGGCCTCCTTAATTGGATCATTTGAGTAGCCAGCACACCTGTGCAGGTAGGGCATGACATGATAGGCAGCTGCCTTGATAGCGGGTGGGTGCTGAATGTTCCTAATTGACAAAATAAGATTAATGCTTATGAAGAAATATAAAATCTCATCCCTTCCCCAATATCGCGCCACACCCCTACCCCTTAATTCCCTGGTTGAACTTGATGGACATATGTCTTTTTTCGACCGTACTAACTATGTAACTATGTAACATAACATGGGGGGGGGGGGGGTCTCCTGGCTGTTCACACAGGTGTGTCATTGCTGTACATTGACCATGCATTGCTTCTGTGGTATTGCAAAGGCAAAGACAAATGCTTCCAGCCATCCATTGCACTAATGGATTGGTCATCAGCTGGCTGTCTATGTCCCGCATCAATATAGACCAAAGTACAGAGGGTTAGGCTATGCTATTGTGCACCTACCTGATGCATCAGAAGGTGCGAGGCCCTTGCTAAATTCTGTGCACAGACTTTGAGATCTATACTTTAGACTGTATCTAAACCTGCTCCAACATGGACTGACATTCTGGCCTACTTTCAGCCGATGCGACTTGTCTGTCGCTGAACAGTCGCTTTTTATGTATTCAGCACCTATGTATAATGTTGTAAAAATGCTCTAGAAGCTAAAGTCGCAGAAATGTCACACATATTTGGCCTGCAACTTTCTGTGCGACAAATTCAGACAGGAAAAATCAGTATAAATCCTTAGAAAATTATCCCCCAGTGTCTCCATCTGCTGGCGGTATTGAATAAGCATTGCTGCACTGATGGGGTATGCATTAGACGAAAAAAAAGAAGAAAAAGAAGAATAATACGCCCAGAAAAGAGGCGAAAAGGAGAAAAACGTAAAAAACGTGAAAAAAAAGTAAGAGGAAGAGAAGGGAAAAAAAGGTGGAAATGGGTTTAAAAGTGATTTCGGCGGAGAAATATATATATATATATATATATATATATATATATATATATATATACGCGCACACACACACATATATATAAACGTATTCTCCGTTGAGATATTGCAGCCGCTGCTGTGTCCAGGCCCAGGAGCCTTAGCACTGTGCTGTGATGTCACTCAATACCACTGACATCACTAGGTGTAAACAACATCTCTCCTTTGCTGTGTATGTGACTATGGAGCTGTTTGGTGATGTCGTCTATTATGGCCTTCATAGAAGCAACAGGAGATTGTTGCATCCATCTAGAACCCTCAGAACTACAGTGCTATGATGTCACTCACTTCCACAGGCCTTGCAGAGTGTAAACAACAACAACCCAGCTTTGTTGTGTATGTAACCATAGGGATTTTTGATGTCACCTAGAACCTTCACAGCAGCGACAGCTTTATGAGGAGCATCAGCACTGCTCTGCCTGAGCAGAACCATCACCGCCATAGGTTGTCAAATAACCCGGGTTTAACCCACACAGGTAAGTCCAATGGGGTGCAGGCATGTCCTCTATGCTTATAGCTTCCCGTGGGTGTTGGTTTGATACCGTTTGGGGACAGCCAAGGAGGCATCTGCAGGCAACAAAGGTAGGTGTGTGCTTGTGTGTGTGTTTCCTATGCAGATCCTAAGCCCAGTGTCACATGCAAGTAGGAGGAGTAAGAAGGGTTCCTGGCAAATCCGGGTTATGGATTGCATTTAAAAAGGCCCCGTGGGAGTGCAATGGGCCCCTGTCTTGCTGCTTAGCAATAATGGTATGGGTTTAGGTTCTGCTGTGTGTACTGGTGGTTGACTGCCCCCCAGCCCAGAGTGTGCATGGAAAATTGTCTGGCAGCCTCCCTGACAGCAAGCAGTGATAGTGCCCATGAAGGGCACCTTGTTGGGCCCGCCCCTTTCACGGTTATCGCTTCTCGGCCTTTTGGCTAAGATCAAGTGTAGTATCTGTTCTTATCAGTTTAATATCTGATACGTCCCCTATCTGGGGACCATATATTAAATGGATTTTTGAGAACGGGGGCCGATTTCGAAGCTTGCTTCCATCGCCCTATGCATTGACCCGATATGGCAGTATCTTCGGGTACAGTGCACCACCCCCTTACAGGGTTAAAAAGAAAGATTCCTACTTTCATTGCTACCTGCTTGCTGGCTAGCCAGCTAGCCAGCCCTGTGGGCCTTGCTGCTGCTGCAGCCAAAAAACAAAAGGTGGTGCTGCTGCTGCTTCTGCTGCTTCTGCTTCTGCTTGTGTCTGGCCGCTGTTGGAGCGTCCAGGCACAGGACTTCTGCTGCTGCTGACTAAATGGCCTCCTTAATTGGATCATTTGAGTAGCCAGCACACCTGTGCAGGTAGGGCATGACATGATAGGCAGCTGCCTTGATAGCGGGTGGGTGCTGAATGTTCCTAATTGACAAAATAAGATTAATGCTTATGAAGAAATATAAAATCTCATCGCTTCCCCAATATCGCGCCACACCCCTACCCCTTAATTCCCTGGTTGAACTTGATGGACATATGTCTTTTTTCGACCGTACTAACTATGTAACTATGTAACATAACATGGGGGGGGGGGGGGTCTCCTGGCTGTTCACACAGGTGTGTCATTGCTGTACATTGACCATGCATTGCTTCTGTGGTATTGCAAAGGCAAAGACAAATGCTTCCAGCCATCCATTGCACTAATGGATTGGTCATCAGCTGGCTGTCTATGTCCCGCATCAATATAGACCAAAGTACAGAGGGTTAGGCTATGCTATTGTGCACCTACCTGATGCATCAGAAGGTGCGAGGCCCTTGCTAAATTCTGTGCACAGACTTTGAGATCTATATTTTAGACTGTATCTAAACCTGCTCCAACATGGACTGACATTCTGGCCTACTTTCAGCCGATGCGACTTGTCTGTCGCTGAACAGTCGCTTTTTATGTATTCAGCACCTATGTATAATGTTGTAAAAATGCTCTAGAAGCTAAAGTCGCAGAAATGTCACACATATTTGGCCTGCAACTTTCTGTGCGACAAATTCAGACAGGAAAAATCAGTATAAATCCTTAGAAAATTATCCCCCAGTGTCTCCATCTGCTGGCGGTATTGAATAAGCATTGCTGCACTGATGGGGTATGCATTAGACAAAAAAAAAGAAGAAAAAGAAGAATAATACGCCCAGAAAAGAGGCGAAAAGGAGAAAAACGTAAAAAAAACTTGAAAAAAAAGTAAGAGGAAGAGAAGGGAAAAAAAGGTGGAAATGGGTTTAAAAGTGATTTCGGCGGAGAAATATATATATATATATATATATATATACGCGCACACACACACACATATATATAAACGTATTCTCCGTTGAGATATTGCAGCCGCTGCTGTGTCCAGGCCCAGGAGCCTTAGCACTGTGCTGTGATGTCACTCAATACCACTGACATCACTAGGTGTAAACAACATCTCTCCTTTGCTGTGTATGTGACTATGGAGCTGTTTGGTGATGTCGTCTATTATGGCCTTCATAGAAGCAACAGGAGATTGTTGCATCCATCTAGAACCCTCAGAACTACAGTGCTATGATGTCACTCACTTCCACAGGCCTTGCAGAGTGTAAACAACAACAACCCAGCTTTGTTGTGTATGTAACCATAGGGATTTGTGATGTCACCTAGAACCTTCACAGCAGCGACAGCTTTATGAGGAGCATCATCACTGCTCTGCCTGAGCAGAACCATCACCGCCATAGGTTGTCAAATAACCCGGGTTTAACCCACACAGGTAAGTCCAATGGGGTGCAGGCATGTCCTCTATGCTTACAGCTTCCCGTGGGTGTTGGTTTGATACCGTTTGGGGACAGCCAAGGAGGCATCTGCAGGCAACAAAGGTAGGTGTGTGCTTGTGTGTGTGTTTCCTATGCAGATCCTAAGCCCAGTGTCACATGCAAGTAGGAGGAGTAAGAAGGGTTCCTGGCAAATCCGGGTTATGGATTGCATTTAAAAAGGCCCCGTGGGAGTGCAATGGGCCCCTGTCTTGCTGCTTAGCAATAATGGTATGGGTTTAGGTTCTGCTGTGTGTACTGGTGGTTGACTGCCCCCCAGCCCAGAGTGTGCATGGAAAATTGTCTGGCAGCCTCCCTGACAGCAAGCAGTGATAGTGCCCATGAAGGGCACCTTGTTGGGCCCGCCCCTTTCACGGTTATCGCTTCTCGGCCTTTTGGCTAAGATCAAGTGTAGTATCTGTTCTTATCAGTTTAATATCTGATACGTCCCCTATCTGGGGACCATATATTAAATGGATTTTTGAGAACGGGGGCCGATTTCGAAGCTTGCTTCCGTCGCCCTATGCATTGACCCGATATGGCAGTATCTTCGGGTACAGTGCACCACCCCCTTACAGGGTTAAAAAGAAAGATTCCTACTTTCATTGCTACCTGCTTGCTGGCTAGCCAGCTAGCCAGCCCTGTGGGCCTTGCTGCTGCTGCAGCCAAAAAACAAAAGGTGGTGCTGCTGCTGCTTCTGCTGCTTCTGCTTGTGTCTGGCCGCTGTTGGAGCGTCCAGGCACAGGACTTCTGCTGCTGCTGACTAAATGGCCTCCTTAATTGGATCATTTGAGTAGCCAGCACACCTGTGCAGGTAGGGCATGACATGATAGGCAGCTGCCTTGATAGCGGGTGGGTGCTGAATGTTCCTAATTGACAAAATAAGATTAATGCTTATGAAGAAATATAAAATCTCATCCCTTCCCCAATATCGCGCCACACCCCTACCCCTTAATTCCCTGGTTGAACTTGATGGACATATGTCTTTTTTCGACCGTACTAACTATGTAACTATGTAACATAACATGGGGGGGGGGGGGGTCTCCTGGCTGTTCACACAGGTGTGTCATTGCTGTACATTGACCATGCATTGCTTCTGTGGTATTGCAAAGGCAAAGACAAATGCTTCCAGCCATCCATTGCACTAATGGATTGGTCATCAGCTGGCTGTCTATGTCCCGCATCAATATAGACCAAAGTACAGAGGGTTAGGCTATGCTATTGTGCACCTACCTGATGCATCAGAAGGTGCGAGGCCCTTGCTAAATTCTGTGCACAGACTTTGAGATCTATACTTTAGACTGTATCTAAACCTGCTCCAACATGGACTGACATTCTGGCCTACTTTCAGCCGATGCGACTTGTCTGTCGCTGAACAGTCGCTTTTTATGTATTCAGCACCTATGTATAATGTTGTAAAAATGCTCTAGAAGCTAAAGTCGCAGAAATGTCACACATATTTGGCCTGCAACTTTCTGTGCGACAAATTCAGACAGGAAAAATCAGTATAAATCCTTAGAAAATTATCCCCCAGTGTCTCCATCTGCTGGCGGTATTGAATAAGCATTGCTGCACTGATGGGGTATGCATTAGACGAAAAAAAAGAAGAAAAAGAAGAATAATACGCCCAGAAAAGAGGCGAAAAGGAGAAAAACGTAAAAAAACGTGAAAAAAAAGTAAGAGGAAGAGAAGGGAAAAAAAGGTGGAAATGGGTTTAAAAGTGATTTCGGCGGAGAAATATATATATATATATATATATATATATATATATATATATATATATACGCGCACACACACACATATATATAAACGTATTCTCCGTTGAGATATTGCAGCCGCTGCTGTGTCCAGGCCCAGGAGCCTTAGCACTGTGCTGTGATGTCACTCAATACCACTGACATCACTAGGTGTAAACAACATCTCTCCTTTGCTGTGTATGTGACTATGGAGCTGTTTGGTGATGTCGTCTATTATGGCCTTCATAGAAGCAACAGGAGATTGTTGCATCCATCTAGAACCCTCAGAACTACAGTGCTATGATGTCACTCACTTCCACAGGCCTTGCAGAGTGTAAACAACAACAACCCAGCTTTGTTGTGTATGTAACCATAGGGATTTGTGATGTCACCTAGAACCTTCACAGCAGCGACAGCTTTATGAGGAGCATCAGCACTGCTCTGCCTGAGCAGAACCATCACCGCCATAGGTTGTCAAATAACCCGGGTTTAACCCACACAGGTAAGTCCAATGGGGTGCAGGCATGTCCTCTATGCTTACAGCTTCCCGTGGGTGTTGGTTTGATACCGTTTGGGGACAGCCAAGGAGGCATCTGCAGGCAACAAAGGTAGGTGTGTGCTTGTGTGTGTGTTTCCTATGCAGATCCTAAGCCCAGTGTCACATGCAAGTAGGAGGAGTAAGAAGGGTTCCTGGCAAATCCGGGTTATGGATTGCATTTAAAAAGGCCCCGTGGGAGTGCAATGGGCCCCTGTCTTGCTGCTTAGCAATAATGGTATGGGTTTAGGTTCTGCTGTGTGTACTGGTGGTTGACTGCCCCCCAGCCCAGAGTGTGCATGGAAAATTGTCTGGCAGCCTCCCTGACAGCAAGCAGTGATAGTGCCCATGAAGGGCACCTTGTTGGGCCCGCCCCTTTCACGGTTATCGCTTCTCGGCCTTTTGGCTAAGATCAAGTGTAGTATCTGTTCTTATCAGTTTTCATGCTGGTGGGGATGGGTGCTGGATGCAGGTGTACCAGGGCTTTCCGGGGCTGGTTCTGAGGAATCAGCTCGACGGCTGCCCCGATGTGACCTGTTCCCTCCGGGTCTCGCCATGAGGCTGAGAGGGTCTAGAGCCGAGGTACTTTTGTGCCTCAGGGAGTGGTGACCCCGAGGTGCCGGAACTCACTGGGAGAATAGACTCACTGAGTTGAAGCACGGGCACCATAATCTCTTCACCTTGTGGCACTCACCTCTTGATTCCCGGCCTTCTGGCTAGGATCAGAGAAATTTTTATAGATCCGGCCGGATGTCCGGGCAGTATATCTGCACACATTCACTTATTTATTTATTTTTTGTCTCACTGTGTCACTTTTTGTGTGTTGTGTGTTCACAGGATTTGTCAGGATGCGGTAGCCCTTCTGGGTGTCCCTCCTGGCGGTCTAGGGGAGGTGTGTGTGGCCATTAGGTTCCGCACCTCCCTGCAAACACCCCGGGTACTCCTGCTTTGGCAGGGTACCTACCGTAATCGGCTCTGCGGGCAGATACCTTGGCTAACGCCAAGGGGGATGCCGGGAGCATTTGTGGTCCCCTAGTAGCTTCGGCGAAAAGGGACATCGAACCTGGAACCTCGCAGGTACCTTTTGGTCCGGAGGCGAAGGGTAAGGTTTGTTGGGGGGCCTCTCTCCTATCGGAGAAGGGCTTGCGATAGACCGCATCCTTTGTGCACGTTTTTTTAGTGTAACACGTTTGCACTTTTTCTTGCACTTTGGGTGAATCGAAAGCACGTTCCTCGGCTTTAGATAAAAAAAAAAAAAAAAAAAAATCTGTTCTTATCAGTTTAATATCTGATACGTCCCCTATCTGGGGACCATATATTAAATGGATTTTTGAGAACGGGGGCCGATTTCGAAGCTTGCTTCCGTCGCCCTATGCATTGACCCGATATGGCAGTATCTTCGGGTACAGTGCACCACCCCCTTACAGGGTTAAAAAGAAAGATTCCTACTTTCATTGCTACCTGCTTGCTGGCTAGCCAGCTAGCCAGCCCTGTGGGCCTTGCTGCTGCTGCAGCCAAAAAACAAAAGGTGGTGCTGCTGCTGCTTCTGCTGCTTCTGCTTCTGCTTGTGTCTGGCCGCTGTTGGAGCGTCCAGGCACAGGACTTCTGCTGCTGCTGACTAAATGGCCTCCTTAATTGGATCATTTGAGTAGCCAGCACACCTGTGCAGGTAGGGCATGACATGATAGGCAGCTGCCTTGATAGCGGGTGGGTGCTGAATGTTCCTAATTGACAAAATAAGATTAATGCTTATGAAGAAATATAAAATCTCATCCCTTCCCCAATATCGCGCCACACCCCTACCCCTTAATTCCCTGGTTGAACTTGATGGACATATGTCTTTTTTCGACCGTACTAACTATGTAACTATGTAACATAACATGGGGGGGGGGGGGGGGGTCTCCTGGCTGTTCACACAGGTGTGTCATTGCTGTACATTGACCATGCATTGCTTCTGTGGTATTGCAAAGGCAAAGACAAATGCTTCCAGCCATCCATTGCACTAATGGATTGGTCATCAGCTGGCTGTCTATGTCCCGCATCAATATAGACCAAAGTACAGAGGGTTAGGCTATGCTATTGTGCACCTACCTGATGCATCAGAAGGTGCGAGGCCCTTGCTAAATTCTGTGCACAGACTTTGAGATCTATACTTTAGACTGTATCTAAACCTGCTCCAACATGGACTGACATTCTGGCCTACTTTCAGCCGATGCGACTTGTCTGTCGCTGAACAGTCGCTTTTTATGTATTCAGCACCTATGTATAATGTTGTAAAAATGCTCTAGAAGCTAAAGTCGCAGAAATGTCACACATATTTGGCCTGCAACTTTCTGTGCGACAAATTCAGACAGGAAAAATCAGTATAAATCCTTAGAAAATTATCCCCCAGTGTCTCCATCTGCTGGCGGTATTGAATAAGCATTGCTGCACTGATGGGGTATGCATTAGACGAAAAAAAAGAAGAAAAAGAAGAATAATACGCCCAGAAAAGAGGCGAAAAGGAGAAAAACGTAAAAAAACGTGAAAAAAAAGTAAGAGGAAGAGAAGGGAAAAAAAGGTGGAAATGGGTTTAAAAGTGATTTCGGCGGAGAAATATATATATATATATATATATATATATATATACGCGCACACACACACATATATATAAACGTATTCTCCGTTGAGATATTGCAGCCGCTGCTGTGTCCAGGCCCAGGAGCCTTAGCACTGTGCTGTGATGTCACTCAATACCACTGACATCACTAGGTGTAAACAACATCTCTCCTTTGCTGTGTATGTGACTATGGAGCTGTTTGGTGATGTCGTCTATTATGGCCTTCATAGAAGCAACAGGAGATTGTTGCATCCATCTAGAACCCTCAGAACTACAGTGCTATGATGTCACTCACTTCCACAGGCCTTGCAGAGTGTAAACAACAACAACCCAGCTTTGTTGTGTATGTAACCATAGGGATTTGTGATGTCACCTAGAACCTTCACAGCAGCGACAGCTTTATGAGGAGCATCAGCACTGCTCTGCCTGAGCAGAACCATCACCGCCATAGGTTGTCAAATAACCCGGGTTTAACCCACACAGGTAAGTCCAATGGGGTGCAGGCATGTCCTCTATGCTTACAGCTTCCCGTGGGTGTTGGTTTGATACCGTTTGGGGACAGCCAAGGAGGCATCTGCAGGCAACAAAGGTAGGTGTGTGCTTGTGTGTGTGTTTCCTATGCAGATCCTAAGCCCAGTGTCACATGCAAGTAGGAGGAGTAAGAAGGGTTCCTGGCAAATCCGGGTTATGGATTGCATTTAAAAAGGCCCCGTGGGAGTGCAATGGGCCCCTGTCTTGCTGCTTAGCAATAATGGTATGGGTTTAGGTTCTGCTGTGTGTACTGGTGGTTGACTGCCCCCCAGCCCAGAGTGTGCATGGAAAATTGTCTGGCAGCCTCCCTGACAGCAAGCAGTGATAGTGCCCATGAAGGGCACCTTGTTGGGCCCGCCCCTTTCACGGTTATCGCTTCTCGGCCTTTTGGCTAAGATCAAGTGTAGTATCTGTTCTTATCAGTTTAATATCTGATACGTCCCCTATCTGGGGACCATATATTAAATGGATTTTTGAGAACGGGGGCCGATTTCGAAGCTTGCTTCCGTCGCCCTATGCATTGACCCGATATGGCAGTATCTTCGGGTACAGTGCACCACCCCCTTACAGGGTTAAAAAGAAAGATTCCTACTTTCATTGCTACCTGCTTGCTGGCTAGCCAGCTAGCCAGCCCTGTGGGCCTTGCTGCTGCTGCAGCCAAAAAACAAAAGGTGGTGCTTCTGCTGCTTCTGCTTCTGCTTGTGTCTGGCCGCTGTTGGAGCGTCCAGGCACAGGACTTCTGCTGCTGCTGACTAAATGGCCTCCTTAATTGGATCATTTGAGTAGCCAGCACACCTGTGCAGGTAGGGCATGACATGATAGGCAGCTGCCTTGATAGCGGGTGGGTGCTGAATGTTCCTAATTGACAAAATAAGATTAATGCTTATGAAGAAATATAAAATCTCATCCCTTCCCCAATATCGCGCCACACCCCTACCCCTTAATTCCCTGGTTGAACTTGATGGACATATGTCTTTTTTCGACCGTACTAACTATGTAACTATGTAACATAACATGGGGGGGGGGGGGGTCTCCTGGCTGTTCACACAGGTGTGTCATTGCTGTACATTGACCATGCATTGCTTCTGTGGTATTGCAAAGGCAAAGACAAATGCTTCCAGCCATCCATTGCACTAATGGATTGGTCATCAGCTGGCTGTCTATGTCCCGCATCAATATAGACCAAAGTACAGAGGGTTAGGCTATGCTATTGTGCACCTACCTGATGCATCAGAAGGTGCGAGGCCCTTGCTAAATTCTGTGCACAGACTTTGAGATCTATACTTTAGACTGTATCTAAACCTGCTCCAACATGGACTGACATTCTGGCCTACTTTCAGCCGATGCGACTTGTCTGTCGCTGAACAGTCGCTTTTTATGTATTCAGCACCTATGTATAATGTTGTAAAAATGCTCTAGAAGCTAAAGTCGCAGAAATGTCACACATATTTGGCCTGCAACTTTCTGTGCGACAAATTCAGACAGGAAAAATCAGTATAAATCCTTAGAAAATTATCCCCCAGTGTCTCCATCTGCTGGCGGTATTGAATAAGCATTGCTGCACTGATGGGGTATGCATTAGACGAAAAAAAAGAAGAAAAAGAAGAATAATACGCCCAGAAAAGAGGCGAAAAGGAGAAAAACGTAAAAAAACGTGAAAAAAAAGTAAGAGGAAGAGAAGGGAAAAAAAGGTGGAAATGGGTTTAAAAGTGATTTCGGCGGAGAAATATATATATATATATATATATATATATATATATATATATACGCGCACACACACACATATATATAAACGTATTCTCCGTTGAGATATTGCAGCCGCTGCTGTGTCCAGGCCCAGGAGCCTTAGCACTGTGCTGTGATGTCACTCAATACCACTGACATCACTAGGTGTAAACAACATCTCTCCTTTGCTGTGTATGTGACTATGGAGCTGTTTGGTGATGTCGTCTATTATGGCCTTCATAGAAGCAACAGGAGATTGTTGCATCCATCTAGAACCCTCAGAACTACAGTGCTATGATGTCACTCACTTCCATAGGCCTTGCAGAGTGTAAACAACAACAACCCAGCTTTGTTGTGTATGTAACCATAGGGATTTGTGATGTCACCTAGAACCTTCACAGCAGCGACAGCTTTATGAGGAGCATCAGCACTGCTCTGCCTGAGCAGAACCATCACCGCCATAGGTTGTCAAATAACCCGGGTTTAACCCACACAGGTAAGTCCAATGGGGTGCAGGCATGTCCTCTATGCTTACAGCTTCCCGTGGGTGTTGGTTTGATACCGTTTGGGGACAGCCAAGGAGGCATCTGCAGGCAACAAAGGTAGGTGTGTGCTTGTGTGTGTGTTTCCTATGCAGATCCTAAGCCCAGTGTCATATGCAAGTAGGAGGAGTAAGAAGGGTTCCTGGCAAATCCGGGTTATGGATTGCATTTAAAAAGGCCCCGTGGGAGTGCAATGGGCCCCTGTCTTGCTGCTTAGCAATAATGGTATGGGTTTAGGTTCTGCTGTGTGTACTGGTGGTTGACTGCCCCCCAGCCCAGAGTGTGCATGGAAAATTGTCTGGCAGCCTCCCTGACAGCAAGCAGTGATAGTGCCCATGAAGGGCACCTTGTTGGGCCCGCCCCTTTCACGGTTATCGCTTCTCGGCCTTTTGGCTAAGATCAAGTGTAGTATCTGTTCTTATCAGTTTAATATCTGATACGTCCCCTATCTGGGGACCATATATTAAATGGATTTTTGAGAACGGGGGCCGATTTCGAAGCTTGCTTCCGTCGCCCTATGCATTGACCCGATATGGCAGTATCTTCGGGTACAGTGCACCACCCCCTTACAGGGTTAAAAAGAAAGATTCCTACTTTCATTGCTACCTGCTTGCTGGCTAGCCAGCTAGCCAGCCCTGTGGGCCTTGCTGCTGCTGCAGCCAAAAAACAAAAGGTGGTGCTGCTGCTGCTTCTGCTGCTTCTGCTTCTGCTTGTGTCTGGCCGCTGTTGGAGCGTCCAGGCACAGGACTTCTGCTGCTGCTGACTAAATGGCCTCCTTAATTGGATCATTTGAGTAGCCAGCACACCTGTGCAGGTAGGGCATGACATGATAGGCAGCTGCCTTGATAGCGGGTGGGTGCTGAATGTTCCTAATTGACAAAATAAGATTAATGCTTATGAAGAAATATAAAATCTCATCCCTTCCCCAATATCGCGCCACACCCCTACCCCTTAATTCCCTGGTTGAACTTGATGGACATATGTCTTTTTTCGACCGTACTAACTATGTAACTATGTAACATAACATGGGGGGGGGGGGGGGGGTCTCCTGGCTGTTCACACAGGTGTGTCATTGCTGTACATTGACCATGCATTGCTTCTGTGGTATTGCAAAGGCAAAGACAAATGCTTCCAGCCATCCATTGCACTAATGGATTGGTCATCAGCTGGCTGTCTATGTCCCGCATCAATATAGACCAAAGTACAGAGGGTTAGGCTATGCTATTGTGCACCTACCTGATGCATCAGAAGGTGCGAGGCCCTTGCTAAATTCTGTGCACAGACTTTGAGATCTATACTTTAGACTGTATCTAAACCTGCTCCAACATGGACTGACATTCTGGCCTACTTTCAGCCGATGCGACTTGTCTGTCGCTGAACAGTCGCTTTTTATGTATTCAGCACCTATGTATAATGTTGTAAAAATGCTCTAGAAGCTAAAGTCGCAGAAATGTCACACATATTTGGCCTGCAACTTTATGTGCGACAAATTCAGACAGGAAAAATCAGTATAAATCCTTAGAAAATTATCCCCCAGTGTCTCCATCTGCTGGCGGTATTGAATAAGCATTGCTGCACTGATGGGGTATGCATTAGACGAAAAAAAAGAAGAAAAAGAAGAATAATACGCCCAGAAAAGAGGCGAAAAGGAGAAAAACGTAAAAAAACGTGAAAAAAAAGTAAGAAGAAGAGAAGGGAAAAAAAGGTGGAAATGGGTTTAAAAGTGATTTCGGCGGAGAAATATATATATATATATATATATATATATATATATATATATATATACGCGCACACACACACATATATATAAACGTATTCTCCGTTGAGATATTGCAGCCGCTGCTGTGTCCAGGCCCAGGAGCCTTAGCACTGTGCTGTGATGTCACTCAATACCACTGACATCACTAGGTGTAAACAACATCTCTCCTTTGCTGTGTATGTGACTATGGAGCTGTTTGGTGATGTCGTCTATTATGGCCTTCATAGAAGCAACAGGAGATTGTTGCATCCATCTAGAACCCTCAGAACTACAGTGCTATGATGTCACTCACTTCCACAGGCCTTGCAGAGTGTAAACAACAACAACCCAGCTTTGTTGTGTATGTAACCATAGGGATTTGTGATGTCACCTAGAACCTTCACAGCAGCGACAGCTTTATGAGGAGCATCAGCACTGCTCTGCCTGAGCAGAACCATCACCGCCATAGGTTGTCAAATAACCCGGGTTTAACCCACACAGGTAAGTCCAATGGGGTGCAGGCATGTCCTCTATGCTTACAGCTTCCCGTGGGTGTTGGTTTGATACCGTTTGGGGACAGCCAAGGAGGCATCTGCAGGCAACAAAGGTAGGTGTGTGCTTGTGTGTGTGTTTCCTATGCAGATCCTAAGCCCAGTGTCACATGCAAGTAGGAGGAGTAAGAAGGGTTCCTGGCAAATCCGGGTTATGGATTGCATTTAAAAAGGCCCCGTGGGAGTGCAATGGGCCCCTGTCTTGCTGCTTAGCAATAATGGTATGGGTTTAGGTTCTGCTGTGTGTACTGGTGGTTGACTGCCCCCCAGCCCAGAGTGTGCATGGAAAATTGTCTGGCAGCCTCCCTGACAGCAAGCAGTGATAGTGCCCATGAAGGGCACCTTGTTGGGCCCGCCCCTTTCACGGTTATCGCTTCTCGGCCTTTTGGCTAAGATCAAGTGTAGTATCTGTTCTTATCAGTTTAATATCTGATACGTCCCCTATCTGGGGACCATATATTAAATGGATTTTTGAGAACGGGGGCCGATTTCGAAGCTTGCTTCCGTCGCCCTATGCATTGACCCGATATGGCAGTATCTTCGGGTACAGTGCACCACCCCCTTACAGGGTTAAAAAGAAAGATTCCTACTTTCATTGCTACCTGCTTGCTGGCTAGCCAGCTAGCCAGCCCTGTGGGCCTTGCTGCTGCTGCAGCCAAAAAACAAAAGGTGGTGCTTCTGCTGCTTCTGCTTCTGCTTGTGTCTGGCCGCTGTTGGAGCGTCCAGGCACAGGACTTCTGCTGCTGCTGACTAAATGGCCTCCTTAATTGGATCATTTGAGTAGCCAGCACACCTGTGCAGGTAGGGCATGACATGATAGGCAGCTGCCTTGATAGCGGGTGGGTGCTGAATGTTCCTAATTGACAAAATAAGATTAATGCTTATGAAGAAATATAAAATCTCATCCCTTCCCCAATATCGCGCCACACCCCTACCCCTTAATTCCCTGGTTGAACTTGATGGACATATGTCTTTTTTCGACCGTACTAACTATGTAACTATGTAACATAACATGGGGGGGGGGGGGGGTCTCCTGGCTGTTCACACAGGTGTGTCATTGCTGTACATTGACCATGCATTGCTTCTGTGGTATTGCAAAGGCAAAGACAAATGCTTCCAGCCATCCATTGCACTAATGGATTGGTCATCAGCTGGCTGTCTATGTCCCGCATCAATATAGACCAAAGTACAGAGGGTTAGGCTATGCTATTGTGCACCTACCTGATGCATCAGAAGGTGCGAGGCCCTTGCTAAATTCTGTGCACAGACTTTGAGATCTATACTTTAGACTGTATCTAAACCTGCTCCAACATGGACTGACATTCTGGCCTACTTTCAGCCGATGCGACTTGTCTGTCGCTGAACAGTCGCTTTTTATGTATTCAGCACCTATGTATAATGTTGTAAAAATGCTCTAGAAGCTAAAGTCGCAGAAATGTCACACATATTTGGCCTGCAACTTTCTGTGCGACAAATTCAGACAGGAAAAATCAGTATAAATCCTTAGAAAATTATCCCCCAGTGTCTCCATCTGCTGGCGGTATTGAATAAGCATTGCTGCACTGATGGGGTATGCATTAGACGAAAAAAAAGAAGAAAAAGAAGAATAATACGCCCAGAAAAGAGGCGAAAAGGAGAAAAACGTAAAAAAACGTGAAAAAAAAGTAAGAGGAAGAGAAGGGAAAAAAAGGTGGAAATGGGTTTAAAAGTGATTTCGGCGGAGAAATATATATATATATATATATATATATATATATATATACGCGCACACACACACATATATATAAACGTATTCTCCGTTGAGATATTGCAGCCGCTGCTGTGTCCAGGCCCAGGAGCCTTAGCACTGTGCTGTGATGTCACTCAATACCACTGACATCACTAGGTGTAAACAACATCTCTCCTTTGCTGTGTATGTGACTATGGAGCTGTTTGGTGATGTCGTCTATTATGGCCTTCATAGAAGCAACAGGAGATTGTTGCATCCATCTAGAACCCTCAGAACTACAGTGCTATGATGTCACTCACTTCCACAGGCCTTGCAGAGTGTAAACAACAACAACCCAGCTTTGTTGTGTATGTAACCATAGGGATTTGTGATGTCACCTAGAACCTTCACAGCAGCGACAGCTTTATGAGGAGCATCAGCACTGCTCTGCCTGAGCAGAACCATCACCGCCATAGGTTGTCAAATAACCCGGGTTTAACCCACACAGGTAAGTCCAATGGGGTGCAGGCATGTCCTCTATGCTTACAGCTTCCCGTGGGTGTTGGTTTGATACCGTTTGGGGACAGCCAAGGAGGCATCTGCAGGCAACAAAGGTAGGTGTGTGCTTGTGTGTGTGTTTCCTATGCAGATCCTAAGCCCAGTGTCACATGCAAGTAGGAGGAGTAAGAAGGGTTCCTGGCAAATCCGGGTTATGGATTGCATTTAAAAAGGCCCCGTGGGAGTGCAATGGGCCCCTGTCTTGCTGCTTAGCAATAATGGTATGGGTTTAGGTTCTGCTGTGTGTACTGGTGGTTGACTGCCCCCCAGCCCAGAGTGTGCATGGAAAATTGTCTGGCAGCCTCCCTGACAGCAAGCAGTGATAGTGCCCATGAAGGGCACCTTGTTGGGCCCGCCCCTTTCACGGTTATCGCTTCTCGGCCTTTTGGCTAAGATCAAGTGTAGTATCTGTTCTTATCAGTTTAATATCTGATACGTCCCCTATCTGGGGACCATATATTAAATGGATTTTTGAGAACGGGGGCCGATTTCGAAGCTTGCTTCCGTCGCCCTATGCATTGACCCGATATGGCAGTATCTTCGGGTACAGTGCACCACCCCCTTACAGGGTTAAAAAGAAAGATTCCTACTTTCATTGCTACCTGCTTGCTGGCTAGCCAGCTAGCCAGCCCTGTGGGCCTTGCTGCTGCTGCAGCCAAAAAACAAAAGGTGGTGCTGCTGCTTCTGCTTCTGCTTGTGTCTGGCCGCTGTTGGAGCGTCCAGGCACAGGACTTCTGCTGCTGCTGACTAAATGGCCTCCTTAATTGGATCATTTGAGTAGCCAGCACACCTGTGCAGGTAGGGCATGACATGATAGGCAGCTGCCTTGATAGCGGGTGGGTGCTGAATGTTCCTAATTGACAAAATAAGATTAATGCTTATGAAGAAATATAAAATCTCATCCCTTCCCCAATATCGCGCCACACCCCTACCCCTTAATTCCCTGGTTGAACTTGATGGACATATGTCTTTTTTCGACCGTACTAACTATGTAACTATGTAACATAACATGGGGGGGGGGGTCTCCTGGCTGTTCACACAGGTGTGTCATTGCTGTACATTGACCATGCATTGCTTCTGTGGTAATGCAAAGGCAAAGACAAATGCTTCCAGCCATCCATTGCACTAATGGATTGGTCATCAGCTGGCTGTCTATGTCCCGCATCAATATAGACCAAAGTACAGAGGGTTAGGCTATGCTATTGTGCACCTACCTGATGCATCAGAAGGTGCGAGGCCCTTGCTAAATTCTGTGCACAGACTTTGAGATCTATACTTTAGACTGTATCTAAACCTGCTCAAACATGGACTGACATTCTGGCCTACTTTCAGCCGATGCGACTTGTCTGTCGCTGAACAGTCGCTTTTTATGTATTCAGCACCTATGTATAATGTTGTAAAAATGCTCTAGAAGCTAAAGTCGCAGAAATGTCACACATATTTGGCCTGCAACTTTCTGTGCGACAAATTCAGACAGGAAAAATCAGTATAAATCCTTAGAAAATTATCCCCCAGTGTCTCCATCTGCTGGCGGTATTGAATAAGCATTGCTGCACTGATGGGGTATGCATTAGACGAAAAAAAAGAAGAAAAAGAAGAATGATACGCCCAGAAAAGAGGCGAAAAGGAGAAAAACGTAAAAAAACGTGAAAAAAAAGTAAGAGGAAGAGAAGGGAAAAAAAGGTGGAAATGGGTTTAAAAGTGATTTCGGCGGAGAAATATATATATATATATATATATATATATATATATATATATATATATATATATATATATACGCGCACACACACACACATATATATAAACGTATTCTCCGTTGAGATATTGCAGCCGCTGCTGTGTCCAGGCCCAGGAGCCTTAGCACTGTGCTGTGATGTCACTCAATACCACTGACATCACTAGGTGTAAACAACATCTCTCCTTTGCTGTGTATGTGACTATGGAGCTGTTTGGTGATGTCGTCTATTATGGCCTTCATAGAAGCAACAGGAGATTGTTGCATCCATCTAGAACCCTCAGAACTACAGTGCTATGATGTCACTCACTTCCACAGGCCTTGCAGAGTGTAAACAACAACAACCCAGCTTTGTTGTGTATGTAACCATAGGGATTTGTGATGTCACCTAGAACCTTCACAGCAGCGACAGCTTTATGAGGAGCATCAGCACTGCTCTGCCTGAGCAGAACCATCACCGCCATAGGTTGTCAAATAACCCGGGTTTAACCCACACAGGTAAGTCCAATGGGGTGCAGGCATGTCCTCTATGCTTACAGCTTCCCGTGGGTGTTGGTTTGATACCGTTTGGGGACAGCCAAGGAGGCATCTGCAGGCAACAAAGGTAGGTGTGTGCTTGTGTGTGTGTTTCCTATGCAGATCCTAAGCCCAGTGTCACATGCAAGTAGGAGGAGTAAGAAGGGTTCCTGGCAAATCCGGGTTATGGATTGCATTTAAAAAGGCCCCGTGGGAGTGCAATGGGCCCCTGTCTTGCTGCTTAGCAATAATGGTATGGGTTTAGGTTCTGCTGTGTGTACTGGTGGTTGACTGCCCCCCAGCCCAGAGTGTGCATGGAAAATTGTCTGGCAGCCTCCCTGACAGCAAGCAGTGATAGTGCCCATGAAGGGCACCTTGTTGGGCCCGCCCCTTTCACGGTTATCGCTTCTCGGCCTTTTGGCTAAGATCAAGTGTAGTATCTGTTCTTATCAGTTTAATATCTGATACGTCCCCTATCTGGGGACCATATATTAAATGGATTTTTGAGAACGGGGGCCGATTTCGAAGCTTGCTTCCGTCGCCCTATGCATTGACCCGATATGGCAGTATCTTCGGGTACAGTGCACCACCCCCTTACAGGGTTAAAAAGAAATATTCCTACTTTCATTGCTACCTGCTTGCTGGCTAGCCAGCTAGCCAGCCCTGTGGGCCTTGCTGCTGCTGCAGCCAAAAAACAAAAGGTGGTGCTGCTGCTGCTGCTTCTGCTGCTTCTGCTTCTGCTTGTGTCTGGCCGCTGTTGGAGCGTCCAGGCACAGGACTTCTGCTGCTGCTGACTAAATGGCCTCCTTAATTGGATCATTTGAGTAGCCAGCACACCTGTGCAGGTAGGGCATGACATGATAGGCAGCTGCCTTGATAGCGGGTGGGTGCTGAATGTTCCTAATTGACAAAATAAGATTAATGCTTATGAAGAAATATAAAATCTCATCCCTTCCCCAATATCGCGCCACACCCCTACCCCTTAATTCCCTGGTTGAACTTGATGGACATATGTCTTTTTTCGACCGTACTAACTATGTAACTATGTAACATAACATGGGGGGGGGGGGGGGGGTCTCCTGGCTGTTCACACAGGTGTGTCATTGCTGTACATTGACCATGCATTGCTTCTGTGGTATTGCAAAGGCAAAGACAAATGCTTCCAGCCATCCATTGCACTAATGGATTGGTCATCAGCTGGCTGTCTATGTCCCGCATCAATATAGACCAAAGTACAGAGGGTTAGGCTATGCTATTGTGCACCTACCTGATGCATCAGAAGGTGCGAGGCCCTTGCTAAATTCTGTGCACAGACTTTGAGATCTATACTTTAGACTGTATCTAAACCTGCTCCAACATGGACTGACATTCTGGCCTACTTTCAGCCGATGCGACTTGTCTGTCGCTGAACAGTCGCTTTTTATGTATTCAGCACCTATGTATAATGTTGTAAAAATGCTCTAGAAGCTAAAGTCGCAGAAATGTCACACATATTTGGCCTGCAACTTTCTGTGCGACAAATTCAGACAGGAAAAATCAGTATAAATCCTTAGAAAATTATCCCCCAGTGTCTCCATCTGCTGGCGGTATTGAATAAGCATTGCTGCACTGATGGGGTATGCATTAGACGAAAAAAAAGAAGAAAAAGAAGAATAATACGCCCAGAAAAGAGGCGAAAAGGAGAAAAACGTAAAAAAACGTGAAAAAAAAGTAAGAGGAAGAGAAGGGAAAAAAAGGTGGAAATGGGTTTAAAAGTGATTTCGGCGGAGAAATATATATATATATATATATATATATATATATATATATATATACGCGCACACACACACATATATATAAACGTAATCTCCGTTGAGATATTGCAGCCGCTGCTGTGTCCAGGCCCAGGAGCCTTAGCACTGTGCTGTGATGTCACTCAATACCACTGACATCACTAGGTGTAAACAACATCTCTCCTTTGCTGTGTATGTGACTATGGAGCTGTTTGGTGATGTCGTCTATTATGGCCTTCATAGAAGCAGCAGGAGATTGTTGCATCCATCTAGAACCCTCAGAACTACAGTGCTATGATGTCACTCACTTCCACAGGCCTTGCAGAGTGTAAACAACAACAACCCAGCTTTGTTGTGTATGTAACCATAGGGATTTGTGATGTCACCTAGAACCTTCACAGCAGCGACAGCTTTATGAGGAGCATCAGCACTGCTCTGCCTGAGCAGAACCATCACCGCCATAGGTTGTCAAATAACCCGGGTTTAACCCACACAGGTAAGTCCAATGGGGTGCAGGCATGTCCTCTATGCTTACAGCTTCCCGTGGGTGTTGGTTTGATACCATTTGGGGACAGCCAAGGAGGCATCTGCAGGCAACAAAGGTAGGTGTGTGCTTGTGTGTGTGTTTCCTATGCAGATCCTAAGCCCAGTGTCACATGCAAGTAGGAGGAGTAAGAAGGGTTCCTGGCAAATCCGGGTTATGGATTGCATTTAAAAAGGCCCCGTGGGAGTGCAATGGGCCCCTGTCTTGCTGCTTAGCAATAATGGTATGGGTTTAGGTTCTGCTGTGTGTACTGGTGGTTGACTGCCCCCCAGCCCAGAGTGTGCATGGAAAATTGTCTGGCAGCCTCCCTGACAGCAAGCAGTGATAGTGCCCATGAAGGGCACCTTGTTGGGCCCGCCCCTTTCACGGTTATCGCTTCTCGGCCTTTTGGCTAAGATCAAGTGTAGTATCTGTTCTTATCAGTTTTCATGCTGGTGGGGATGGGTGCTGCATGGAGGATGCAGGTGTACCAGGGCTTTCCGGGGCTGGTTCTGAGGAATCAGCTCGACGGCTGCCCCGATGTGACCTGTTCCCTCCGGGTCTCGCCATGAGGCTGAGAGGGTCTAGAGCCGAGGTACTTTTGTGCCTCGGGGAGTGGTGACCCCGAGGTGCCGAAACTCACTGGGAGAATAGGCTCACTGAGTTGAAGCACGGGCACCATAATCTCTTCACCTTGTGGCACTCACCTCTTGATTCCCGGCCTTCTGGCTAGGATCAGAGAAATTTTTATAGATCCGGCCGGATGTCCGGGCAGTATATCTGCACACATTCACTTATTTATTTATTTTTTGTCTCACTGTGTCACTTTTTGCGTGTTGTGTGTTCACAGGATTTGTCAGGATGCGGTAGCCCTTCTGGGTGTCCCTCCTGGCGGTCTAGGGGAGGTGTGTGTGGCCATTAGGTTCCGCACCTCCCTGCAAACACCCCGGGTACTCCTGCTTCGCAGGGTACCTACCGTAATCGGCTCTGCGGGCAGATACCTTGGCTAACGCCAAGGGGGATGCCGGGAGCATTTGTGGTCCCCTAGTAGCTTCGGCGAAAAGGGACATCGAACCTGGAACCTCGCAGGTACCTTTTGGTCCGGAGGCGAAGGGTAAGGTTTGTTGGGGGGCCTCTCTCCTATCGGAGAAGGGCTTGCGATAGACCGCATCCTTTGTGCACGTTTTTTTAGTGTAACACGTTTGCACTTTTTCTTGCACTTTGGGTGAATCGAAAGCACGTTCCTCGGCTTTAAAATAAAGAAAATCTGTTCTTATCAGTTTAATATCTGATACGTCCCCTATCTGGGGACCATATATTAAATGGATTTTTGAGAACGGGGGCCGATTTCGAAGCTTGCTTCCGTCGCCCTATGCATTGACCCGATATGGCAGTATCTTCGGGTATAGTGCACCACCCCCTTACAGGGTTAAAAAGAAAGATTCCTACTTTCATTGCTACCTGCTTGCTGGCTAGCCAGCTAGCCAGCCCTGTGGGCCTTGCTGCTGCTGCAGCCAAAAAACAAAAGGTGGTGCTGCTGCTGCTTCTGCTGCTTCTGCTTCTGCTTGTGTCTGGCCGCTGTTGGAGCGTCCAGGCACAGGACTTCTGCTGCTGCTGACTAAATGGCCTCCTTAATTGGATCATTTGAGTAGCCAGCACACCTGTGCAGGTAGGGCATGACATGATAGGCAGCTGCCTTGATAGCGGGTGGGTGCTGAATGTTCCTAATTGACAAAATAAGATTAATGCTTATGAAGAAATATAAAATCTCATCCCTTCCCCAATATCGCGCCACACCCCTACCCCTTAATTCCCTGGTTGAACTTGATGGACATATGTCTTTTTTCGACCGTACTAACTATGTAACTATGTAACATAACATGGGGGGGGGGGGGTCTCCTGGCTGTTCACACAGGTGTGTCATTGCTGTACATTGACCATGCATTGCTTCTGTGGTATTGCAAAGGCAAAGACAAATGCTTCCAGCCATCCATTGCACTAATGGATTGGTCATCAGCTGGCTGTCTATGTCCCGCATCAATATAGACCAAAGTACAGAGGGTTAGGCTATGCTATTGTGCACCTACCTGATGCATCAGAAGGTGCGAGGCCCTTGCTAAATTCTGTGCACAGACTTTGAGATCTATACTTTAGACTGTATCTAAACCTGCTCCAACATGGACTGACATTCTGGCCTACTTTCAGCCGATGCGACTTGTCTGTCGCTGAACAGTCGCTTTTTATGTATTCAGCACCTATGTATAATGTTGTAAAAATGCTCTAGAAGCTAAAGTCGCAGAAATGTCACACATATTTGGCCTGCAACTTTCTGTGCGACAAATTCAGACAGGAAAAATCAGTATAAATCCTTAGAAAATTATCCCCCAGTGTCTCCATCTGCTGGCGGTATTGATTAAGCATTGCTGCACTGATGGGGTATGCATTAGACGAAAAAAAAGAAGAAAAAGAAGAATAATACGCCCAGAAAAGAGGCGAAAAGGAGAAAAACGTAAAAAAACGTGAAAAAAAAGTAAGAGGAAGAGAATGGAAAAAAAGGTGGAAATGGGTTTAAAAGTGATTTCGGCGGAGAAATATATATATATATATATATATATATATATATATATATATATATATAAATATATATATATATATATACGCGCACACACACACATATATATAAACGTATTCTCCGTTGAGATATTGCAGCCGCTGCTGTGTCCAGGCCCAGGAGCCTTAGCACTGTGCTGTGATGTCACTCAATACCACTGACATCACTAGGTGTAAACAACATCTCTCCTTTGCTGTGTATGTGACTATGGAGCTGTTTGGTGATGTCGTCTATTATGGCCTTCATAGAAGCAACAGGAGATTGTTGCATCCATCTAGAACCCTCAGAACTACAGTGCTATGATGTCACTCACTTCCACAGGCCTTGCAGAGTGTAAACAACAACAACCCAGCTTTGTTGTGTATGTAACCATAGGGATTTGTGATGTCACCTAGAACCTTCACAGCAGCGACAGCTTTATGAGGAGCATCAGCACTGCTCTGCCTGAGCAGAACCATCACCGCCATAGGTTGTCAAATAACCCGGGTTTAACCCACACAGGTAAGTCCAATGGGGTGCAGGCATGTCCTCTATGCTTACAGCTTCCCGTGGGTGTTGGTTTGATACCGTTTGGGGACAGCCAAGGAGGCATCTGCAGGCAACAAAGGTAGGTGTGTGCTTGTGTGTGTGTTTCCTATGCAGATCCTAAGCCCACTGTCACATGCAAGTAGGAGGAGTAAGAAGGGTTCCTGGCAAATCCGGGTTATGGATTGCATTTAAAAAGGCCCCGTGGGAGTGCAATGGGCCCCTGTCTTGCTGCTTAGCAATAATGGTATGGGTTTAGGTTCTGCTGTGTGTACTGGTGGTTGACTGCCCCCCAGCCCAGAGTGTGCATGGAAAATTGTCTGGCAGCCTCCCTGACAGCAAGCAGTGATAGTGCCCATGAAGGGCACCTTGTTGGGCCCGCCCCTTTCACGGTTATCGCTTCTCGGCCTTTTGGCTAAGATCAAGTGTAGTATCTGTTCTTATCAGTTTAATATCTGATACGTCCCCTATCTGGGGACCATATATTAAATGGATTTTTGAGAACGGGGGCCGATTTCGAAGCTTGCTTCCGTCGCCCTATGCATTGACCCGATATGGCAGTATCTTCGGGTACAGTGCACCACCCCCTTACAGGGTTAAAAAGAAAGATTCCTACTTTCATTGCTACCTGCTTGCTGGCTAGCCAGCTAGCCAGCCCCGTGGGCCTTGCTGCTGCTGCAGCCAAAAAACAAAAGGTGGTGCTGCTGCTGCTTCTGCTGCTTCTGCTTCTGCTTGTGTCTGGCCGCTGTTGGAGCGTCCAGGCACAGGACTTCTGCTGCTGCTGACTAAATGGCCTCCTTAATTGGATCATTTGAGTAGCCAGCACACCTGTGCAGGTAGGGCATGACATGATAGGCAGCTGCCTTGATAGCGGGTGGGTGCTGAATGTTCCTAATTGACAAAATAAGATTAATGCTTATGAAGAAATATAAAATCTCATCCCTTCCCCAATATCGCGCCACACCCCTACCCCTTAATTCCCTGGTTGAACTTGATGGACATATGTCTTTTTTCGACCGTACTAACTATGTAACTATGTAACATAACATGGGGGGGGGGGGGGGTCTCCTGGCTGTTCACACAGGTGTGTCATTGCTGTACATTGACCATGCATTGCTTCTGTGGTATTGCAAAGGCAAAGACAAATGCTTCCAGCCATCCATTGCACTAATGGATTGGTCATCAGCTGGTTGTCTATGTCCCGCATCAATATAGACCAAAGTACAGAGGGTTAGGCTATGCTATTGTGCACCTACCTGATGCATCAGAAGGTGCGAGGCCCTTGCTAAATTCTGTGCACAGACTTTGAGATCTATACTTTAGACTGTATCTAAACCTGCTCCAACATGGACTGACATTCTGGCCTACTTTCAGCCGATGCGACTTGTCTGTCGCTGAACAGTCGCTTTTTATGTATTCAGCACCTATGTATAATGTTGTAAAAATGCTCTAGAAGCTAAAGTCGCAGAAATGTCACACATATTTGGCCTGCAACTTTCTGTGCGACAAATTCAGACAGGAAAAATCAGTATAAATCCTTAGAAAATTATCCCCCAGTGTCTCCATCTGCTGGCGGTATTGAATAAGCATTGCTGCACTGATGGGGTATGCATTAGACGAAAAAAAAGAAGAAAAAGAAGAATAATACGCCCAGAAAAGAGGCGAAAAGGAGAAAAACGTAAAAAAACGTGAAAAAAAGTAAGAGGAAGAGAAGGGAAAAAAAGGTGGAAATGGGTTTAAAAGTGATTTCGGCGGAGAAATATATATATATATATATATATATATATATATATACGCGCACACACACACATATATATAAACGTATTCTCCGTTGAGATATTGCAGCCGCTGCTGTGTCCAGGCCCAGGAGCCTTAGCACTGTGCTGTGATGTCACTCAATACCACTGACATCACTAGGTGTAAACAACATCTCTCCTTTGCTGTGTATGTGACTATGGAGCTGTTTGGTGATGTCGTCTATTATGGCCTTCATAGAAGCAACAGGAGATTGTTGCATCCATTTAGAACCCTCAGAACTACAGTGCTATGATGTCACTCACTTCCACAGGCCTTGCAGAGTGTAAACAACAACAACCCAGCTTTGTTGTGTATGTAACCATAGGGATTTGTGATGTCACCTAGAACCTTCACAGCAGCGACAGCTTTATGAGGAGCATCAGCACTGCTCTGCCTGAGCAGAACCATCACCGCCATAGGTTGTCAAATAACCCGGGTTTAACCCACACAGGTAAGTCCAATGGGGTGCAGGCATGTCCTCTATGCTTACAGCTTCCCGTGGGTGTTGGTTTGATACCGTTTGGGGACAGCCAAGGAGGCATCTGCAGGCAACAAAGGTAGGTGTGTGCTTGTGTGTGTGTTTCCTATGCAGATCCTAAGCCCAGTGTCACATGCAAGTAGGAGGAGTAAGAAGGGTTCCTGGCAAATCCGGGTTATGGATTGCATTTAAAAAGGCCCCGTGGGAGTGCAATGGGCCCCTGTCTTGCTGCTTAGCAATAATGGTATGGGTTTAGGTTCTGCTGTGTGTACTGGTGGTTGACTGCCCCCCAGCCCAGAGTGTGCATGGAAAATTGTCTGGCAGCCTCCCTGACAGCAAGCAGTGATAGTGCCCATGAAGGGCACCTTGTTGGGCCCGCCCCTTTCACGGTTATCGCTTCTCGGCCTTTTGGCTAAGATCAAGTGTAGTATCTGTTCTTATCAGTTTAATATCTGATACGTCCCCTATCTGGGGACCATATATTAAATGGATTTTTGAGAACGGGGGCCGATTTCGAAGCTTGCTTCCGTCGCCCTATGCATTGACCCGATATGGCAGTATCTTCGGGTACAGTGCACCACCCCCTTACAGGGTTAAAAAGAAAGATTCCTACTTTCATTGCTACCTGCTTGCTGGCTAGCCAGCTAGCCAGCCCTGTGGGCCTTGCTGCTGCTGCAGCCAAAAAACAAAAGGTGGTGCTGCTGCTGCTTCTGCTGCTTCTGCTTCTGCTTGTGTCTGGCCGCTGTTGGAGCGTCCAGGCACAGGACTTCTGCTGCTGCTGACTAAATGGCCTCCTTAATTGGATCATTTGAGTAGCCAGCACACCTGTGCAGGTAGGGCATGACATGATAGGCAGCTGCCTTGATAGCGGGTGGGTGCTGAATGTTCCTAATTGACAAAATAAGATTAATGCTTATGAAGAAATATAAAATCTCATCCCTTCCCCAATATCGCGCCACACCCCTACCCCTTAATTCCCTGGTTGAACTTGATGGACATATGTCTTTTTTCGACCGTACTAACTATGTAACTATGTAACATAACATGGGGGGGGGGGGGTCTCCTGGCTGTTCACACAGGTGTGTCATTGCTGTACATTGACCATGCATTGCTTCTGTGGTATTGCAAAGGCAAAGACAAATGCTTCCAGCCATCCATTGCACTAATGGATTGGTCATCAGCTGGCTGTCTATGTCCCGCATCAATATAGACCAAAGTACAGAGGGTTAGGCTATGCTATTGTGCACCTACCTGATGCATCAGAAGGTGCGAGGCCCTTGCTAAATTCTGTGCACAGACTTTGAGATCTATACTTTAGACTGTATCTAAACCTGCTCCAACATGGACTGACATTCTGGCCTACTTTCAGCCGATGCGACTTGTCTGTCGCTGAACAGACGCTTTTTATGTATTCAGCACCTATGTATAATGTTGTAAAAATGCTCTAGAAGCTAAAGTCGCAGAAATGTCACACATATTTGGCCTGCAACTTTCTGTGCGACAAATTCAGACAGGAAAAATCAGTATAAATCCTTAGAAAATTATCCCCCAGTGTCTCCATCTGCTGGCGGTATTGAATAAGCATTGCTGCACTGATGGGGTATGCATTAGACGAAAAAAAAGAAGAAAAAGAAGAATAATACGCCCAGAAAAGAGGCGAAAAGGAGAAAAACGTAAAAAAACGTGAAAAAAAAGTAAGAGGAAGAGAAGGGAAAAAAAGGTGGAAATGGGTTTAAAAGTGATTTCGGCGGAGAAATATATATATATATATATATATATATATATATATATATATATACGCGCACACACACACATATATATAAACGTATTCTCCGTTGAGATATTGCAGCCGCTGCTGTGTCCAGGCCCAGGAGCCTTAGCACTGTGCTGTGATGTCACTCAATACCACTGACATCACTAGGTGTAAACAACATCTCTCCTTTGCTGTGTATGTGACTATGGAGCTGTTTGGTGATGTCGTCTATTATGGCCTTCATAGAAGCAACAGGAGATTGTTGCATCCATCTAGAACCCTCAGAACTACAGTGCTATGATGTCACTCACTTCCACAGGCCTTGCAGAGTGTAAACAACAACAACCCAGCTTTGTTGTGTATGTAACCATAGGGATTTGTGATGTCACCTAGAACCTTCACAGCAGCGACAGCTTTATGAGGAGCATCAGCACTGCTCTGCCTGAGCAGAACCATCACCGCCATAGGTTGTCAAATAACCCGGGTTTAACCCACACAGGTAAGTCCAATGGGGTGCAGGCATGTCCTCTATGCTTACAGCTTCCCGTGGGTGTTGGTTTGATACCGTTTGGGGACAGCCAAGGAGGCATCTGCAGGCAACAAAGGTAGGTGTGTGCTTGTGTGTGTGTTTCCTATGCAGATCCTCAGCCCAGTGTCACATGCAAGTAGGAGGAGTAAGAAGGGTTCCTGGCAAATCCGGGTTATGGATTGCATTTAAAAAGGCCCCGTGGGAGTGCAATGGGCCCCTGTCTTGCTGCTTAGCAATAATGGTATGGGTTTAGGTTCTGCTGTGTGTACTGGTGGTTGACTGCCCCCCAGCCCAGAGTGTGCATGGAAAATTGTCTGGCAGCCTCCCTGACAGCAAGCAGTGATAGTGCCCATGAAGGGCACCTTGTTGGGCCCGCCCCTTTCACGGTTATCGCTTCTCGGCCTTTTGGCTAAGATCAAGTGTAGTATCTGTTCTTATCAGTTTAATATCTGATACGTCCCCTATCTGGGGACCATATATTAAATGGATTTTTGAGAACGGGGGCCGATTTCGAAGCTTGCTTCCGTCGCCCTATGCATTGACCCGATATGGCAGTATCTTCGGGTACAGTGCACCACCCCCTTACAGGGTTAAAAAGAAAGATTCCTACTTTCATTGCTACCTGCTTGCTGGCTAGCCAGCTAGCCAGCCCTGTGGGCCTTGCTGCTGCTGCAGCCAAAAAACAAAAGGTGGTGCTGCTGCTGCTTCTGCTGCTTCTGCTTCTGCTTGTGTCTGGCCGCTGTTGGAGCGTCCAGGCACAGGACTTCTGCTGCTGCTGACTAAATGGCCTCCTTAATTGGATCATTTGAGTAGCCAGCACACCTGTGCAGGTAGGGCATGACATGATAGGCAGCTGCCTTGATAGCGGGTGGGTGCTGAATGTTCCTAATTGACAAAATAAGATTAATGCTTATGAAGAAATATAAAATCTCATCCCTTCCCCAATATCACGCCACACCCCTACCCCTTAATTCCCTGGTTGAACTTGATGGACATATGTCTTTTTTCGACCGTACTAACTATGTAACTATGTAACATAACATGGGGGGGGGGGGGGGTCTCCTGGCTGTTCACACAGGTGTGTCATTGCTGTACATTGACCATGCATTGCTTCTGTGGTATTGCAAAGGCAAAGACAAATGCTTCCAGCCATCCATTGCACTAATGGATTGGTCATCAGCTGGCTGTCTATGTCCCGCATCAATATAGACCAAAGTACAGAGGGTTAGGCTATGCTATTGTGCACCTACCTGATGCATCAGAAGGTGCGAGGCCCTTGCTAAATTCTGTGCACAGACTTTGAGATCTATACTTTAGACTGTATCTAAACCTGCTCCAACATGGACTGACATTCTGGCCTACTTTCAGCCGATGCGACTTGTCTGTCGCTGAACAGTCGCTTTTTATGTATTCAGCACCTATGTATAATGTTGTAAAAATGCTCTAGAAGCTAAAGTCGCAGAAATGTCACACATATTTGGCCTGCAACTTTCTGTGCGACAAATTCAGACAGGAAAAATCAGTATAAATCCTTAGAAAATTATCCCCCAGTGTCTCCATCTGCTGGCGGTATTGAATAAGCATTGCTGCACTGATGGGGTATGCATTAGACGAAAAAAAAGAAGAAAAAGAAGAATAATACGCCCAGAAAAGAGGCGAAAAGGAGAAAAACGTAAAAAAACGTGAAAAAAAAGTAAGAGGAAGAGAAGGGAAAAAAAGGTGGAAATGGGTTTAAAAGTGATTTCGGCGGAGAAATATATATATATATATATATATATATATATATATATATATATATATACGCGCACACACACACATATATATAAACGTATTCTCCGTTGAGATATTGCAGCCGCTGCTGTGTCCAGGCCCAGGAGCCTTAGCACTGTGCTGTGATGTCACTCAATACCACTGACATCACTAGGTGTAAACAACATCTCTCCTTTGCTGTGTATGTGACTATGGAGCTGTTTGGTGATGTCGTCTATTATGGCCTTCATAGAAGCAACAGGAGATTGTTGCATCCATCTAGAACCCTCAGAACTACAGTGCTATGATGTCACTCACTTCCACAGGCCTTGCAGAGTGTAAACAACAACAACCCAGCTTTGTTGTGTATGTAACCATAGGGATTTGTGATGTCACCTAGAACCTTCACAGCAGCGACAGCTTTATGAGGAGCATCAGCACTGCTCTGCCTGAGCAGAACCATCACCGCCATAGGTTGTCAAATAACCCGGGTTTAACCCACACAGGTAAGTCCAATGGGGTGCAGGCATGTCCTCTATGCTTACAGCTTCCCGTGGGTGTTGGTTTGATACCGTTTGGGGACAGCCAAGGAGGCATCTGCAGGCAACAAAGGTAGGTGTGTGCTTGTGTGTGTGTTTCCTATGCAGATCCTCAGCCCAGTGTCACATGCAAGTAGGAGGAGTAAGAAGGGTTCCTGGCAAATCCGGGTTATGGATTGCATTTAAAAAGGCCCCGTGGGAGTGCAATGGGCCCCTGTCTTGCTGCTTAGCAATAATGGTATGGGTTTAGGTTCTGCTGTGTGTACTGGTGGTTGACTGCCCCCCAGCCCAGAGTGTGCATGGAAAATTGTCTGGCAGCCTCCCTGACAGCAAGCAGTGATAGTGCCCATGAAGGGCACCTTGTTGGGCCCGCCCCTTTCACGGTTATCGCTTCTCGGCCTTTTGGCTAAGATCAAGTGTAGTATCTGTTCTTATCAGTTTAATATCTGATACGTCCCCTATCTGGGGACCATATATTAAATGGATTTTTGAGAACGGGGGCCGATTTCGAAGCTTGCTTCCGTCGCCCTATGCATTGACCCGATATGGCAGTATCTTCGGGTACAGTGCACCACCCCCTTACAGGGTTAAAAAGAAAGATTCCTACTTTCATTGCTACCTGCTTGCTGGCTAGCCAGCTAGCCAGCCCTGTGGGCCTTGCTGCTGCTGCAGCCAAAAAACAAAAGGTGGTGCTGCTGCTGCTTCTGCTGCTTCTGCTTCTGCTTGTGTCTGGCCGCTGTTGGAGCGTCCAGGCACAGGACTTCTGCTGCTGCTGACTAAATGGCCTCCTTAATTGGATCATTTGAGTAGCCAGCACACCTGTGCAGGTAGGGCATGACATGATAGGCAGCTGCCTTGATAGCGGGTGGGTGCTGAATGTTCCTAATTGACAAAATAAGATTAATGCTTATGAAGAAATATAAAATCTCATCCCTTCCCCAATATCACGCCACACCCCTACCCCTTAATTCCCTGGTTGAACTTGATGGACATATGTCTTTTTTCGACCGTACTAACTATGTAACTATGTAACATAACATGGGGGGGGGGGGGGGTCTCCTGGCTGTTCACACAGGTGTGTCATTGCTGTACATTGACCATGCATTGCTTCTGTGGTATTGCAAAGGCAAAGACAAATGCTTCCAGCCATCCATTGCACTAATGGATTGGTCATCAGCTGGCTGTCTATGTCCCGCATCAATATAGACCAAAGTACAGAGGGTTAGGCTATGCTATTGTGCACCTACCTGATGCATCAGAAGGTGCGAGGCCCTTGCTAAATTCTGTGCACAGACTTTGAGATCTATACTTTAGACTGTATCTAAACCTGCTCCAACATGGACTGACATTCTGGCCTACTTTCAGCCGATGCGACTTGTCTGTCGCTGAACAGTCGCTTTTTATGTATTCAGCACCTATGTATAATGTTGTAAAAATGCTCTAGAAGCTAAAGTCGCAGAAATGTCACACATATTTGGCCTGCAACTTTCTGTGCGACAAATTCAGACAGGAAAAATCAGTATAAATCCTTAGAAAATTATCCCCCAGTGTCTCCATCTGCTGGCGGTATTGAATAAGCATTGCTGCACTGATGGGGTATGCATTAGACGAAAAAAAAGAAGAAAAAGAAGAATAATACGCCCAGAAAAGAGGCGAAAAGGAGAAAAACGTAAAAAAACGTGAAAAAAAAGTAAGAGGAAGAGAAGGGAAAAAAAGGTGGAAATGGGTTTAAAAGTGATTTCGGCGGAGAAATATATATATATATATATATATATATATATATATATATATATAAATACGCGCACACACACACATATATATAAACGTATTCTCCATTGAGATATTGCAGCCGCTGCTGTGTCCAGGCCCAGGAGCCTTAGCACTGTGCTGTGATGTCACTCAATACCACTGACATCACTAGGTGTAAACAACATCTCTCCTTTGCTGTGTATGTGACTATGGAGCTGTTTGGTGATGTCGTCTATTATGGCCTTCATAGAAGCAACAGGAGATTGTTGCATCCATCTAGAACCCTCAGAACTACAGTGCTATGATGTCACTCACTTCCACAGGCCTTGCAGAGTGTAAACAACAACAACCCAGCTTTGTTGTGTATGTAACCATAGGGATTTGTGATGTCACCTAGAACCTTCACAGCAGCGACAGCTTTATGAGGAGCATCAGCACTGCTCTGCCTGAGCAGAACCATCACCGCCATAGGTTGTCAAATAACCCGGGTTTAACCCACACAGGTAAGTCCAATGGGGTGCAGGCATGTCCTCTATGCTTACAGCTTCCCGTGGGTGTTGGTTTGATACCGTTTGGGGACAGCCAAGGAGGCATCTGCAGGCAACAAAGGTAGGTGTGTGCTTGTGTGTGTGTTTCCTATGCAGATCCTAAGCCCAGTGTCACATGCAAGTAGGAGGAGTAAGAAGGGTTCCTGGCAAATCCGGGTTATGGATTGCATTTAAAAAGGCCCCGTGGGAGTGCAATGGGCCCCTGTCTTGCTGCTTAGCAATAATGGTATGGGTTTAGGTTCTGCTGTGTGTACTGGTGGTTGACTGCCCCCCAGCCCAGAGTGTGCATGGAAAATTGTCTGGCAGCCTCCCTGACAGCAAGCAGTGATAGTGCCCATGAAGGGCACCTTGTTGGGCCCGCCCCTTTCACGGTTATCGCTTCTCGGCCTTTTGGCTAGATCAAGTGTCTGGTCAGGAGGATCCTGGGAGTTTGTCCTACCTTTTCCAAGGGGGGCTGCTACGAGGAACCGAAAAGGCGATCGACAAGATGGGTGTTCGCATCCGTTACCTTACATCCGGTGAAACGCGGATTCGTTTTTCCTTTCGCTTTGATGTTGATGAAGACAAGCAAGAACTCGTCCAACTTTCTTATTTTGTGAAAGAAACTCTCTACAAGCTTCTTGGGGTGAAGAAAGAGAACATCGTCTGTCTCAGAGATCCTCGGAAGGGCAGCTTCATCCTAACTCTGGACTCTGCTTATGCATGCCAGAATCTTTTTGAGAAGCTGAAAAGCAATCAAGACCTTGCTGAGCTTGATGGGATCACGGTCACAGTGTTGTATACTGGAGGCGATATTCCTCTAGTTGTGTGTATGCACAATCCCTTTGTGACTGTGTCCCATATTGAGCTCTTTTTGGGGAAATACTGCAGTTCTGTTAAGTATTCCCATAAGGTGATGAATTCAGAAGACCTATGGACGGGGAAACATAAGTTTTTTGTGAAAATGAAGGAGGATGCTACTGGCATTGGAGGGTTGTGTCATCCACCCTCCAACTTTTCTATCGGTCGGGATAAGGGCTATTTGTTTTATCCCGAGATGCCTACTTTTTGTAGGAAATGTAAGAAATTCGGACATACTATGGAAGTTTGCACGGACACTACAGTTCGCTGTGGTCGGTGCAATCAAGAAGGCCATGTTTCTAAGGACTGTGCTAAAATCGTCTGCAACATTTGTGGTGAAGAAGGCCATGCCTTTAAAGATTGCAGTCTCCGTTCCAGTGTAGCTAGATCGTGGGCTGACCGTGTAGCGGGGAGAGTGGGTGTAGTGCAAGCTGAAGTACCACCTGCGAAAGCACCCCAGCGGTCTGAGGCGCCTTCAGAAAAGCCGGCTGTAACTTCTCATGTCGTGGCGGAGCTTATGGACCTTTCTGCTGTGCCTGAGACAGAGGGGAGACCTTCTGTGGAGGGTTCTGGTGGTGGAGGGTCACTAGTGAGCAGTGAAGCCATGGAGGTTGGCGTGAAGGAGATCAAGCGGAAGAAGGAACTTGGAGATGAGCCACAACTTGGCATTAAACGGCCTGTCAAAAAAAGCTCAGACGAATGTGAGGACAGTCAACATGCATGGAGGCCTTCTATAAGATCAGCGTCCGATCCAAAAAATATCAAAGAGTTCGAAAGCCCGGAGTCACCTGTGGGTTTCATATCGGACTCAAACTCCAGTAGCGAATAGCTTCCTTAAAGTGCTCCTCTCTTAATGTGAGAGGTCTAAAGAGCCCTACGAGAAGGGCTGCTTTGTTTAGTTTTTTAGAGACCTTGGACTGTTCTCTGTTCTTTTTACAAGAATGTGGAATTGAACATAGTCCAAATTATGAGGACCTTTGTCGTAGCTGGACTTTGGGACCATCGGTCTGGTCGGGTGACAATCTGAACAGATCTTCAGGTGTTGGGATCTTGTTTAGAGGTTCAGATGTACAAGTTTTGTCCTTCTTAGAAATTATACCTGGTAGAGCGCTATTAGTTAATATTAAGTACAATGGCTCAGAGATTAAGCTTTTTAACATCTATGCTTCTCCTGAAAAAAATGAGAGAGCCGACTTGATTAATGATATTCAGGCTTTTATCCCAGGTTCAACACCTATTTTAATGGCTGGAGATTTTAATTGTTGTATGAGTGGTGATCATCGTGAGAGTGGAAGTGTGCATGTCAGAGTGGATAAAACAGAGAAACAGATTAAGAGTATGACTGAGGATTTTAACTTTACCGATGTCTGGAGGAGAAAATACCCAGACGACCCTGGTTACACATGGGAAAATAATGTCTGCAAATCCAGGATTGATTTTATTTTTTTATCGGAAAGTTTTAATCTAGTTGAGGTTTCTCTTTTATCGAATATTTTCTCTGATCATAAGTTATTACATGCACATGTCACTTTACCTGGCCTAGAGAAAGGCAGAGGCGTTTGGAAGCTCAACACTACTTTATTAGAGGACATGAAAACAAAAAATGATTTTATTGCTGCTTATAACAAATGGAGATTGCGTCAATCCCAATATAAAAATATTTTGGATTGGTGGGAGGATGTTAAAAAGTGGACTAAACTGTTTTTTATCCGTGTGGGCATCCAAAAGGCTAAGGAGAAAAAGTTATGGTTTAAAATGTTAAACACTAAAATCCAAACATATTATAAACTAAAGCAAGCCGGGCTTGAGATGGATGATGTTATTGCTCAGACAAAGAATGAAATAAAAAATGCCATTAGTCAAAAAGGAAAAGAAATGATTTTTAACAGCAAGGTGCAATGTCTGGAGAATGATGAAAAGTGTTCGAGATTCTTTTTTAAGAAGGTGGTGGGAAAGAAAGAAATGATATCTGTAATAGAAGGGAAGATAACTAATGAAGAGATGTTGCGAGAAGCACAAGTATTTTATCAGGAGCTTTTTAATAAAAAAGATATTGATATTTCCTTTACTAATGATGTTTTAGATACCTTGGATTCAAAACTTGACAAAACTGACCAAGAGAGCCTTTGTGATGAAATCTTTTTACCTGAACTTTTAAGCACTTTTAAGAGTTTTTTAAATGGTAAAACACCTGGTTCGGATGGGTTGCCAGTTGAATTTTATCTGTGTTTTTGGTCCATTTTAAAAGATGATCTTTTAGGTATTTTTAACTGTGCTTTTAAATCTGAGATTTTACCTGCGTCCTGGAGAGATGGTGTTGTTACTCTGATTTTTAAAAAAGGAGACATCTCTAAATTAGAAAATTGGAGGCCTATTACCCTGCTAAATACAGACTATAAGGTTTTAGCAAAAATTTTAGCAAATAGGCTCAAGCAGGTAATTTCTAAGGTTATACACAGTGACCAAGTATGCGGAGTACCTGGAAGGAAAATAAGTGATCATCTAAACCTTGTAAAAGATGTTTTATGGTATCAGAAACAATGTGATCAGAAATTGGCAATTTTATCCTTGGATTTTCAAAAGGCTTATGACCGTGTTTCTCATGATTTTTTATGGTTGGTTTTAAAGAAAATGAATTTTCCTGATTTTATTGTTGGAAAAATTGCACTTTTATATAAAAACTGTTTTAGTCGTATTTTAATTAACGGTTTTTTATCCCAAGAGGTATGTTTACAGTCTGGGGTGAAACAGGGGTGCCCCCTATCACCCATTCTTTTCATATGTGCAATAGAACCTCTGTTGAATGTTTTGAGAAAAGATAAGCTCATTAGAGGAGTGCCAATCCCTGGAAGTGGAGGACAGAGCGTAAAGACGATAGCATACATGGATGATGTTAATATTCTATGTCCAGATGAACCATCCCTGAAACGTGCTATCAGACAGACAGAATTTTTTTGTGAGGGCTCTGGCTTCAAATTAAATAAAAATAAATGTGATTGCTTTGCAATAGGGAATTGGGGCAATACGGGGATGAATGTGCAATATGATAAAATCAAAATCTTGGGTGTCATCTTTGACAATGAAAATAATGGAGAGGAAAGCTGGTCCATCGTCAAAGAGAAAGTGCAAAAGAAAATAAGTTTTTGGAAAATGAGGAAATTAACAATAGAAGGAAAAGTACTGATAATGAAAGCTTTGTTGCTACCTATCATGCTATATTTAAGCTTGGTTTTCCCACCGAGTGAACGCACCTTAAAGTTTTTAAACAAGATTTGCTTTCATTTTTTATGGGGGTCTAAAATGGATAAACTCAGGAGAGATGTAATGATGAAGACAAAGAAATTGGGGGGTAAGGATGTGCCTGATTTAAAAAGGTTTTTATATATTCACTTTTTTTCTATGTGTTTTAATGGCTTGCAAAGAAACTGTTATTGGTCTTATTTTTTAAAATATGCTGCAGGTCACATTTTTAGAAAAAGAAAGTGGATAACCTTACCTTTAACGTCCCCAATCTTATTTATTCCCCCAGCGCACTATGTGGTTTTAGAAAAGATTATTCGTATTTATGGCATTGCTAATTTTAGTCAAGAAATTTGTAGTAATGCACGAAAATTAGTTCCTGAAATCAGGAAGATAGAACAGATTTGCTTAATATCTAATTATTCCACTGAGAAATCTCTAAGAGTTTGGAGGATGGTGAATATGGGATTCTTATCTAATGACTTAAAAGATCTGGCCTGGCAGATAGCACATCAATGTTTGCCTACCAGAGAATTCCAACACAGAAGAGGATTGTGTCGTAGTGCAAAGTGCCCGAGAATGGGGTGTCCTAGTGAGGAAACAGTTTTACACCTTTTTTGGAACTGTTTTTACGCCCAAGAGATATGGCATTTGATAGGACCCTTACTAAAATTCATTTCTGATCTTAATTTTTTAAATCATGAAGTTATTTTATATGGATTTTATAATGTTTTATCTGTGGAAAAGTCTCGGGTTTTGTGGATTAGTATAAATTGTATTAAAATTGCACTATGGAAGACGAGGAATATTCTTCTTTTTAAAAGAGACACTATTACCTCTAAAGATTGTGTTCGCCTAGCTCTTAGTGAGATGTATGTTTTCTATTTATTGGATAAAAAAAGATTAGGTCACAAAGTGGCTAAAAGTCTTTGGAATCTACATCTGTGGAATATGCTTTTAGCAGACTAAGTATAATCTGGACTGCGTAAGGTCTTTTAGTCTAAGAATATTATATCTAAAAGTAAAAAATCTGTTCTTATCAGTTTAATATCTGATACGTCCCCTATCTGGGGACCATATATTAAATGGATTTTTGAGAACGGGGGCCGATTTCGAAGCTTGCTTCCGTCGCCCTATGCATTGACCCGATATGGCAGTATCTTCGGGTACAGTGCACCACCCCCTTACAGGGTTAAAAAGAAAGATTCCTACTTTCATTGCTACCTGCTTGCTGGCTAGCCAGCTAGCCAGCCCTGTGGGCCTTGCTGCTGCTGCAGCCAAAAAACAAAAGGTGGTGCTGCTGCTGCTTCTGCTGCTTCTGCTTGTGTCTGGCCGCTGTTGGAGCGTCCAGGCACAGGACTTCTGCTGCTGCTGACTAAATGGCCTCCTTAATTGGATCATTTGAGTAGCCAGCACACCTGTGCAGGTAGGGCATGACATGATAGGCAGCTGCCTTGATAGCGGGTGGGTGCTGAATGTTCCTAATTGACAAAATAAGATTAATGCTTATGAAGAAATATAAAATCTCATCCCTTCCCCAATATCGCGCCACACCCCTACCCCTTAATTCCCTGGTTGAACTTGATGGACATATGTCTTTTTTCGACCGTACTAACTATGTAACTATGTAACATAACATGGGGGGGGGGGGTCTCCTGGCTGTTCACACAGGTGTGTCATTGCTGTACATTGACCATGCATTGCTTCTGTGGTATTGCAAAGGCAAAGACAAATGCTTCCAGCCATCCATTGCACTAATGGATTGGTCATCAGCTGGCTGTCTATGTCCCGCATCAATATAGACCAAAGTACAGAGGGTTAGGCTATGCTATTGTGCACCTACCTGATGCATCAGAAGGTGCGAGGCCCTTGCTAAATTCTGTGCACAGACTTTGAGATCTATACTTTAGACTGTATCTAAACCTGCTCCAACATGGACTGACATTCTGGCCTACTTTCAGCCGATGCGACTTGTCTGTCGCTGAACAGTCGCTTTTTATGTATTCAGCACCTATGTATAATGTTGTAAAAATGCTCTAGAAGCTAAAGTCGCAGAAATGTCACACATATTTGGCCTGCAACTTTCTGTGCGACAAATTCAGACAGGAAAAATCAGTATAAATCCTTAGAAAATTATCCCCCAGTGTCTCCATCTGCTGGCGGTATTGAATAAGCATTGCTGCACTGATGGGGTATGCATTAGACGAAAAAAAAGAAGAAAAAGAAGAATAATACGCCCAGAAAAGAGGCGAAAAGGAGAAAAACGTAAAAAAACGTGAAAAAAAAGTAAGAGGAAGAGAAGGGAAAAAAAGGTGGAAATGGGTTTAAAAGTGATTTCGGCGGAGAAATATATATATATATATATATATATATATATATATATATATATACGCGCACACACACACATATATATAAACGTATTCTCCGTTGAGATATTGCAGCCGCTGCTGTGTCCAGGCCCAGGAGCCTTAGCACTGTGCTGTGATGTCACTCAATACCACTGACATCACTAGGTGTAAACAACATCTCTCCTTTGCTGTGTATGTGACTATGGAGCTGTTTGGTGATGTCGTCTATTATGGCCTTCATAGAAGCAACAGGAGATTGTTGCATCCATCTAGAACCCTCAGAACTACAGTGCTATGATGTCACTCACTTCCACAGGCCTTGCAGAGTGTAAACAACAACAACCCAGCTTTGTTGTGTATGTAACCATAGGGATTTGTGATGTCACCTAGAACCTTCACAGCAGCGACAGCTTTATGAGGAGCATCAGCACTGCTCTGCCTGAGCAGAACCATCACCGCCATAGGTTGTCAAATAACCCGGGTTTAACCCACACAGGTAAGTCCAATGGGGTGCAGGCATGTCCTCTATGCTTACAGCTTCCCGTGGGTGTTGGTTTGATACCGTTTGGGGACAGCCAAGGAGGCATCTGCAGGCAACAAAGGTAGGTGTGTGCTTGTGTGTGTGTTTCCTATGCAGATCCTAAGCCCAGTGTCACATGCAAGTAGGAGGAGTAAGAAGGGTTCCTGGCAAATCCGGGTTATGGATTGCATTTAAAAAGGCCCCGTGGGAGTGCAATGGGCCCCTGTCTTGCTGCTTAGCAATAATGGTATGGGTTTAGGTTCTGCTGTGTGTACTGGTGGTTGACTGCCCCCCAGCCCAGAGTGTGCATGGAAAATTGTCTGGCAGCCTCCCTGACAGCAAGCAGTGATAGTGCCCATGAAGGGCACCTTGTTGGGCCCGCCCCTTTCACGGTTATCGCTTCTCGGCCTTTTGGCTAAGATCAAGTGTAGTATCTGTTCTTATCAGTTTAATATCTGATACGTCCCCTATCTGGGGACCATATATTAAATGGATTTTTGAGAACGGGGGCTGATTTCGAAGCTTGCTTCCGTCGCCCTATGCATTGATCCGATATGGCAGTATCTTCGGGTACAGTGCACCACCCCCTTACAGGGTTAAAAAGAAAGATTCCTACTTTCATTGCTACCTGCTTGCTGGCTAGCCAGCTAGCCAGCCCTGTGGGCCTTGCTGCTGCTGCAGCCAAAAAACAAAAGGTGGTGCTGCTGCTGCTTCTGCTGCTTCTGCTTCTGCTTGTGTCTGGCCGCTGTTGGAGCGTCCAAGCACAGGACTGCTGCTGCTGCTGACTAAATGGCCTCCTTAATTGGATCATTTGAGTAGCCAGCACACCTGTGCAGGTAGGGCATGACATGATAGGCAGCTGCCTTGATAGCGGGTGGGTGCTGAATGTTCCTAATTGACAAAATAAGATTAATGCTTATGAAGAAATATAAAATCTCATCCCTTCCCCAATATCGCGCCACACCCCTACCCCTTAATTCCCTGGTTGAACTTGATGGACATATGTCTTTTTTCGACCGTACTAACTATGTAACTATGTAACATAACATGGGGGGGGGGGTCTCCTGGCTGTTCACACAGGTGTGTCATTGCTGTACATTGACCATGCATTGCTTCTGTGGTATTGCAAAGGCAAAGACAAATGCTTCCAGCCATCCATTGCACTAATGGATTGGTCATCAGCTGGCTGTCTATGTCCCGCATCAATATAGACCAAAGTACAGAGGGTTAGGCTATGCTATTGTGCACCTACCTGATGCATCAGAAGGTGCGAGGCCCTTGCTAAATTCTGTGCACAGATTTTGAGATCTATACTTTAGACTGTATCTAAACCTGCTCCAACATGGACTGACATTCTGGCCTACTTTCAGCCGATGCGACTTGTCTGTCGCTGAACAGTCGCTTTTTATGTATTCAGCACCTATGTATAATGTTGTAAAAATGCTCTAGAAGCTAAAGTCGCAGAAATGTCACACATATTTGGCCTGCAACTTTCTGTGCGACAAATTCAGACAGGAAAAATCAGTATAAATCCTTAGAAAATTATCCCCCAGTGTCTCCATCTGCTGGCGGTATTGAATAAGCATTGCTGCACTGATGGGGTATGCATTAGACGAAAAAAAAGAAGAAAAAGAAGAATAATACGCCCAGAAAAGAGGCGAAAAGGAGAAAAACGTAAAAAAACGTGAAAAAAAAGTAAGAGGAAGAGAAGGGAAAAAAAGGTGGAAATGGGTTTAAAAGTGATTTCGGCGGAGAAATATATATATATATATATATATATATATATATATATATATATATACGCGCACACACACACATATATATAAACGTATTCTCCGTTGAGATATTGCAGCCGCTGCTGTGTCCAGGCCCAGGAGCCTTAGCACTGTGCTGTGATGTCACTCAATACCACTGACATCACTAGGTGTAAACAACATCTCTCCTTTGCTGTGTATGTGACTATGGAGCTGTTTGGTGATGTCGTCTATTATGGCCTTCATAGAAGCAACAGGAGATTGTTGCATCCATCTAGAACCCTCAGAACTACAGTGCTATGATGTCACTCACTTCCACAGGCCTTGCAGAGTGTAAACAACAACAACCCAGCTTTGTTGTGTATGTAACCATAGGGATTTGTGATGTCACCTAGAACCTTCACAGCAGCGACAGCTTTATGAGGAGCATCAGCACTGCTCTGCCTGAGCAGAACCATCACCGCCATAGGTTGTCAAATAACCCGGGTTTAACCCACACAGGTAAGTCCAATGGGGTGCAGGCATGTCCTCTATGCTTACAGCTTCCCGTGGGTGTTGGTTTGATACCGTTTGGGGACAGCCAAGGAGGCATCTGCAGGCAACAAAGGTAGGTGTGTGCTTGTGTGTGTGTTTCCTATGCAGATCCTAAGCCCACTGTCACATGCAAGTAGGAGGAGTAAGAAGGGTTCCTGGCAAATCCGGGTTATGGATTGCATTTAAAAAGGCCCCGTGGGAGTGCAATGGGCCCCTGTCTTGCTGCTTAGCAATAATGGTATGGGTTTAGGTTCTGCTGTGTGTACTGGTGGTTGACTGCCCCCCAGCCCAGAGTGTGCATGGAAAATTGTCTGGCAGCCTCCCTGACAGCAAGCAGTGATAGTGCCCATGAAGGGCACCTTGTTGGGCCCGCCCCTTTCACGGTTATCGCTTCTCGGCCTTTTGGCTAAGATCAAGTGTAGTATCTGTTCTTATCAGTTTAATATCTGATACGTCCCCTATCTGGGGACCATATATTAAATGGATTTTTGAGAACGGGGGCCGATTTCGAAGCTTGCTTCCGTCGCCCTATGCATTGACCCGATATGGCAGTATCTTCGGGTACAGTGCACCACCCCCTTACAGGGTTAAAAAGAAAGATTCCTACTTTCATTGCTACCTGCTTGCTGGCTAGCCAGCTAGCCAGCCCTGTGGGCCTTGCTGCTGCTGCAGCCAAAAAACAAAAGGTGGTGCTGCTGCTGCTTCTGCTGCTTCTGCTTCTGCTTGTGTCTGGCCGCTGTTGGAGCGTCCAGGCACAGGACTTCTGCTGCTGCTGACTAAATGGCCTCCTTAATTGGATCATTTGAGTAGCCAGCACACCTGTGCAGGTAGGGCATGACATGATAGGCAGCTTCCTTGATAGCGGGTGGGTGCTGAATGTTCCTAATTGACAAAATAAGATTAATGCTTATGAAGAAATATAAAATCTCATCCCTTCCCCAATATCGCGCCACACCCCTACCCCTTAATTCCCTGGTTGAACTTGATGGACATATGTCTTTTTTCGACCGTACTAACTATGTAACTATGTAACATAACATGGGGGGGGGGGTCTCCTGGCTGTTCACACAGGTGTGTCATTGCTGTACATTGACCATGCATTGCTTCTGTGGTATTGCAAAGGCAAAGACAAATGCTTCCAGCCATCCATTGCACTAATGGATTGGTCATCAGCTGGCTGTCTATGTCCCGCATCAATATAGACCAAAGTACAGAGGGTTAGGCTATGCTATTGTGCACCTACCTGATGCATCAGAAGGTGCGAGGCCCTTGCTAAATTCTGTGCACAGACTTTGAGATCTATACTTTAGACTGTATCTAAACCTGCTCCAACATGGACTGACATTCTGGCCTACTTTCAGCCGATGCGACTTGTCTGTCGCTGAACAGTCGCTTTTTATGTATTCAGCACCTATGTATAATGTTGTAAAAATGCTCTAGAAGCTAAAGTCGCAGAAATGTCACACATATTTGGCCTGCAACTTTCTGTGCGACAAATTCAGACAGGAAAAATCAGTATAAATCCTTAGAAAATTATCCCCCAGTGTCTCCATCTGCTGGCGGTATTGAATAAGCATTGCTGCACTGATGGGGTATGCATTAGACGAAAAAAAAGAAGAAAAAGAAGAATAATACGCCCAGAAAAGAGGCGAAAAGGAGAAAAACGTAAAAAAACGTGAAAAAAAAAGTAAGAGGAAGAGAAGGGAAAAAAAGGTGGAAATGGGTTTAAAAGTGATTTCGGCGGAGAAATATATATATATATATATATATATATATATATATATATATATATATATACGCGCACACACACACATATATATAAACGTATTCTCCGTTGAGATATTGCAGCCGCTGCTGTGTCCAGGCCCAGGAGCCTTAGCACTGTGCTGTGATGTCACTCAATACCACTGACATCACTAGGTGTAAACAACATCTCTCCTTTGCTGTGTATGTGACTATGGAGCTGTTTGGTGATGTCGTCTATTATGGCCTTCATAGAAGCAACAGGAGATTGTTGCATCCATCTAGAACCCTCAGAACTACAGTGCTATGATGTCACTCACTTCCACAGGCCTTGCAGAGTGTAAACAACAACAACCCAGCTTTGTTGTGTATGTAACCATAGGGATTTGTGATGTCACCTAGAACCTTCACAGCAGCGACAGCTTTATGAGGAGCATCAGCACTGCTCTGCCTGAGCAGAACCATCACCGCCATAGGTTGTCAAATAACCCGGGTTTAACCCACACAGGTAAGTCCAATGGGGTGCAGGCATGTCCTCTATGCTTACAGCTTCCCGTGGGTGTTGGTTTGATACCGTTTGGGGACAGCCAAGGAGGCATCTGCAGGCAACAAAGGTAGGTGTGTGCTTGTGTGTGTGTTTCCTATGCAGATCCTAAGCCCACTGTCACATGCAAGTAGGAGGAGTAAGAAGGGTTCCTGGCAAATCCGGGTTATGGATTGCATTTAAAAAGGCCCCGTGGGAGTGCAATGGGCCCCTGTCTTGCTGCTTAGCAATAATGGTATGGGTTTAGGTTCTGCTGTGTGTACTGGTGGTTGACTGCCCCCCAGCCCAGAGTGTGCATGGAAAATTGTCTGGCAGCCTCCCTGACAGCAAGCAGTGATAGTGCCCATGAAGGGCACCTTGTTGGGCCCGCCCCTTTCACGGTTATCGCTTCTCGGCCTTTTGGCTAAGATCAAGTGTAGTATCTGTTCTTATCAGTTTAATATCTGATACGTCCCCTATCTGGGGACCATATATTAAATGGATTTTTGAGAACGGGGGCCGATTTCGAAGCTTGCTTCCGTCGCCCTATGCATTGACCCGATATGGCAGTATCTTCGGGTACAGTGCACCACCCCCTTACAGGGTTAAAAAGAAAGATTCCTACTTTCATTGCTACCTGCTTGCTGGCTAGCCAGCTAGCCAGCCCTGTGGGCCTTGCTGCTGCTGCAGCCAAAAAACAAAAGGTGGTGCTTCTGCTGCTTCTGCTTCTGCTTGTGTCTGGCCGCTGTTGGAGCGTCCAGGCACAGGACTTCTGCTGCTGCTGACTAAATGGCCTCCTTAATTGGATCATTTGAGTAGCCAGCACACCTGTGCAGGTAGGGCATGACATGATAGGCAGCTGCCTTGATAGCGGGTGGGTGCTGAATGTTCCTAATTGACAAAATAAGATTAATGCTTATGAAGAAATATAAAATCTCATCCCTTCCCCAATATCGCGCCACACCCCTACCCCTTAATTCCCTGGTTGAACTTGATGGACATATGTCTTTTTTCGACCGTACTAACTATGTAACTATGTAACATAACATGGGGGGGGGGGTCTCCTGGCTGTTCACACAGGTGTGTCATTGCTGTACATTGACCATGCATTGCTTCTGTGGTATTGCAAAGGCAAAGACAAATGCTTCCAGCCATCCATTGCACTAATGGATTGGTCATCAGCTGGCTGTCTATGTCCCGCATCAATATAGACCAAAGTACAGAGGGTTAGGCTATGCTATTGTGCACCTACCTGATGCATCAGAAGGTGCGAGGCCCTTGCTAAATTCTGTGCACAGACTTTGAGATCTATACTTTAGACTGTATCTAAACCTGCTCCAACATGGACTGACATTCTGGCCTACTTTCAGCCGATGCGACTTGTCTGTCGCTGAACAGTCGCTTTTTATGTATTCAGCACCTATGTATAATGTTGTAAAAATGCTCTAGAAGCTAAAGTCGCAGAAATGTCACACATATTTGGCCTGCAACTTTCTGTGCGACAAATTCAGACAGGAAAAATCAGTATAAATCCTTAGAAAATTATCCCCCAGTGTCTCCATCTGCTGGCGGTATTGAATAAGCATTGCTGCACTGATGGGGTATGCATTAGACGAAAAAAAAGAAGAAAAAGAAGAATAATACGCCCAGAAAAGAGGCGAAAAGGAGAAAAACGTAAAAAAACGTGAAAAAAAAGTAAGAGGAAGAGAAGGGAAAAAAAGGTGGAAATGGGTTTAAAAGTGATTTCGGCGGAGAAATATATATATATATATATATATATATATATATATATATATATATATACGCGCACACACACACATATATATAAACGTATTCTCCGTTGAGATATTGCAGCCGCTGCTGTGTCCAGGCCCAGGAGCCTTAGCACTGTGCTGTGATGTCACTCAATACCACTGACATCACTAGGTGTAAACAACATCTCTCCTTTGCTGTGTATGTGACTATGGAGCTGTTTGGTGATGTCGTCTATTATGGCCTTCATAGAAGCAACAGGAGATTGTTGCATCCATCTAGAACCCTCAGAACTACAGTGCTATGATGTCACTCACTTCCACAGGCCTTGCAGAGTGTAAACAACAACAACCCAGCTTTGTTGTGTATGTAACCATAGGGATTTGTGATGTCACCTAGAACCTTCACAGCAGCGACAGCTTTATGAGGAGCATCAGCACTGCTCTGCCTGAGCAGAACCATCACCGCCATAGGTTGTCAAATAACCCGGGTTTAACCCACACAGGTAAGTCCAATGGGGTGCAGGCATGTCCTCTATGCTTACAGCTTCCCGTGGGTGTTGGTTTGATACCGTTTGGGGACAGCCAAGGAGGCATCTGCAGGCAACAAAGGTAGGTGTGTGCTTGTGTGTGTGTTTCCTATGCAGATCCTAAGCCCAGTGTCACATGCAATTAGGAGGAGTAAGAAGGGTTCCTGGCAAATCCGGGTTATGGATTGCATTTAAAAAGGCCCCGTGGGAGTGCAATGGGCCCCTGTCTTGCTGCTTAGCAATAATGGTATGGGTTTAGGTTCTGCTGTGTGTACTGGTGGTTGACTGCCCCCCAGCCCAGAGTGTGCATGGAAAATTGTCTGGCAGCCTCCCTGACAGCAAGCAGTGATAGTGCCCATGAAGGGCACCTTGTTGGGCCCGCCCCTTTCACGGTTATCGCTTCTCGGCCTTTTGGCTTCGATCCCGTGCGGTTTACCGGGCGGGTTAGGAGTTGAAGGGGGTGGTGATCGGGGCCCTCTTTGCGGGGGGCCCTGGGTTATTTCGGAGTTGCGATAGTGGGTTTCATCGCCTGCAAAAATGAGTGGAGGAGAGAGGATTCGCGGAATGGAAGACACGGTCAGGATTTTCGTCCCAACGGAACATCGGGGAACGGTTGGCCTGGACCAGATTGTGCTGGAGATTCTACGCAGGCTCCAGTACCTAAAGGTAACAGATGTATTTGCAATGCAAGATTTCCCTAGACAGGGTATTTATGATGTTACATTTGTTAATTCCGAGATTTGTCAGAGGGTCTACAAGGACCTGGAAGGAATGAAGAGAAAGAATGAGCCGGATATTATGAGGAAAGTTAAAGTAGAGCCTTTGTTTCTGAGTACAGAGAAAGTGGTCATCGTACATATGTACAATCCCAAAGTTACAGACTCAATGTTAACAAATTTTCTTTATCGTTATTGTGAAGAAGTGAAGTTTTTTGGAAAACTAAAGAACAGACATGGTTTTTTTAACTGTAAAAGGAAATATGTTGTGAAGTTCAAGAAGGATGAGTCTATGGAGGAGGGAATTAAGAGTATTCCTCAAGTTTTTTCCATTGGAGGAGAGCGTGGTTTTTGTTTTTATGAGGGGCAGCTTCAGTTTTGCCGCAAATGTCAAGCATATGGCCACGTGCAGGACGCATGTCCTGTGAAGGGTGTTGTTTGTAGGAACTGTGGCAAGACTGGGCATGAAACAAGTTTTTGCGTTGAGGAAAAGACTTGTGATATTTGTGGGAGTAATTCCCATTTGGCAAGAGGATGTCACTTATGGTACAAGAGAAGGAGTTATGCTGATGCGGCTGGAAGTAAAGGTGGACAGAGCAATGAACAGGGAATGGGAAGGAGGTCTTTTTCAGAAGCCACAGGTGTGGATGGAGGTGTGGATGGAGGTGAAAAATCTAATGTGGAGGGGGAATGTGAAGTCGGGAGGAGCGCAGGTGGTACGATTGTTAAAAATGTTGTTGCTCAGGTGGATGTGATTAAAGAGGCTTTTGTGGAGACAAGTGTGGTGGTTGAACAGGAGTATAAGAAAGTGGTCTCCACAAGTGAAATAACATGTGCAAAGGGGGTGGAGGTCAAGAAGATTGAAACTGTGTATGGAGATGTTTTTCCTTGTGGAAGCATGAGTGGTGATGTGGAATGTCCAGACCCTGTTGTGGGGGAGGAGGAGGGAATGGAATTCCAAGAAAATGTGCAGTCACCTGAGAAGTCCCTTACACCTGCTCAGAGATTTGTCAGCAGTGATGAGGAGGATGAGGTGGGGGTGGAAAGTAAAAGAAGTAAAAAAGGAAGTTGGACTGGGGATCAAGAGGACCCAGTGGTTGGAAGAGGAGTTGAAATGGACAGGGACTCTGATCCAGGGTCGCCTGATTGTTATGAAAATGTTTTAAGGAAAGTTGAGAGTCAGAGCAGTAATTTTTAACTATGATGGATATTAAAGTTTTGATTTTATTCATTTTAGTTATTATGACTCTTATCTTAACAACCCTTAATGTCAGGAGTATTGGATCAGAAGTAAGAAGAGCTGCTATTTTTGAGGTGTTGGAGAATGTGAGAGCTGATATAATATGTTTACAGGAGTGTGCAATTAAATCTGCACCTTATGCTGATGAGTGGAGGATGGGACAATCTTTTTGGTCAACTAGTACGGATAACAAGAATGAAGGAGTTGGTTTTTTAATCAAAAATAACAATATCAAAGTTTTAAATTGCCAGATTTTAATACCAGGCCGTTGCATGGTTTTAAACTTTGAGTTTTTAGACCAGAGGATTAGAGTTTTTAACGTATATGCCCCAGCAGAGAAGAAAGAGCGGTTGGTTTTTTTAGAGTCCTTGAAGTTTTTTATCCCTGGTCGGGAAAGTACTATAGTGGCTGGTGATTTTAACTGTATCCGTACTGTTAATGACCGTGAGAGTGCTGCTGAAGTCCGAACTGACATTACCTCTAATGCTTTAAATCAATTAGTACAAGACTTACACTATATAGATGCTGGACTGATGATTGACACTGATGATAGATATACATATGTATCGGATAGTGGTCACTGTAAATCCCGAATAGATTATATTTTTGTGTCTGAAGGGATGAAGGTGGCCCGGTGTAATCAGATGATGTCGATTTTCTCAGATCATAAAATTTTATCTGCTGAAATAAGCATCTCAGAGTCCATTGCCTTTGGTAGGGGACTCTAGAAGTTGAATGTGAGTTTACTTGAAGAAGAGGAGGTAATGGCAGGTTTTAAAAATATATTTTTATCCTGTGCTGCTAAACATGACTGTTTTAAAAATATTTTAGACTGGTGGGATTGGGCTAAAGTGAACTTTGCTGGTTATTTTAAGTCTGTTTGCATTAAGAGAGCACAGGAGAAGAGGCGGAGAGATGAGACTTTAGTTTCACAGTTGGAGACTCTCTTTAAGTTTAAGAACGCTGGTCTAGAGGTGGATGCTGAAATTTGTGAAATTAAGGAAGAGATGAAGACAAGGTTGAAGGAAAGAGGAAGGAATATTGTTTACAGGGCTAAGGTGCAACATTTGGAGGAGAATGAACAATGTAGTCGATATTTTTTTAAAAAGTGTTTTAAGCCAAAGGGGGTCTTTAAGTCGGTTTTAACCTCAAGTGGTGAGGTGGTTGGTAGGGAGATGGAGGAGGAGGTTTGTAAATTTTATGAAACACTTTTTAGTAATGAAAGTAAAGCTGCTATTAATGAAATGGAAGACTACTGTAACATTTTAGAGGATCAAATTCCAGATGAGGAGAAAGTTTTTTTGGTGGAAGATGTTAGTGAAAATGAAATTAGAATGGCGCTGAATGGAATGGCAAAAGGTAAAACCCCTGGTAGTGACGGCCTTCCAGCTGAGTTTTATGTTGTATTTTGGCCTCTTTTAAAAGATGTTTTTACTCGGGTTGTGCAATATGTTTTTAAGTTTGGGATTTTAGCTGATTCAATGAAGAAGGGAATTATCACACTAATACATAAGAAAGGTGACGAACGTGATATAAAAAATTGGAGACCAATTTTATTGTTAAACAGTGACTATAAAATTATTGCTAAAATTGTTGCAAACAGGCTTAGGAATATTATTGGCCATATGGTAGATAATTACCAAGTATGTGCTGTACCCGGGAGAAGAATTACTGATAATTTATTGATTTTAAGGGATGTTATTTATTATTGTAATTTTAATAAGGTGCCTCTTTTTGTCGAGTCAGTGGATTTCGAGAAGGCCTATGATAAAGTCGCACACAAATTTATGTTTATGGCCCTAAAACATATGGGGATCCCAATGAAGTTATTACATGTTATTAAAGGGTTATATAATGGTGTTACTGGACAAGTTTTAATGAATGGCCATGTTGGTCCTGCTTTTAAGATTTTATCAGGGGTTCGGCAGGGTTGCCCACTCTCCCCAATCCTTTTCATCTGTGTAATAGAGGCCTTGTTAAAGAATGTTCAGAAAGACAAATGTGTTAAAGGAGTTTTTATACCTGGCAGTGGTGGGAGTGATCTTAAGGTTTTAAGCTACATGGATGATGTTGTGTTTACATGTACTTCAAAAGCAGATTTGAATAGAGTGAATTTGCATATTCAAATTTTTTGCTGTGTGGCCGGAATGTGTGTAAACTGGGGCAAATGTCATTTGGTGAATTTTGGGAAATGCGAAGATGTGTTGGTGGATGGAGTAGAGATAAAGGAGAATGTGGAAGTTTTAGGGGTCATTTTTGAAAAGAATCTTAAAGGGACAGAGACTTACAACAAGCTGGACAGTAAAATTGAAAAGAAATTGAATTTTTGGAAATTGAGGAGTTTATCCCTTAAAGGGAAAGTACTTGTTATTAAGACTGTGATTTTACCTTTACTTTTATATACTGCGATGGTTTTTCCACCTGGTAAGCTTTGGATGAGGAAGACAACAAGAAGACTTTTTGTTTTCTTTTGGGGATCCAAAATGGAAAAAATGAAAAGAGAGAAGGTAATGAGTACTGTAAAGAATGGTGGATATGACTTTCCAAATATTGATTTGTTTTTAAAGTTACACTATTTTCTTTTAATTTTCAAGACGATCCAGTGCAATAGTAAAACAGCTGATATGTGTAAATATTTAGCAGGATGGTTGTTTTCTAAGTGGGGCTGGTGTGAGAGGGATCTGAGGAAACCAATGGCGCTGATTATACCTACCTTTTATGTGGTTCTTCGGTCTTTCAATGATCAGTTTAATTTGAGCTCCTTGGGGAAACCTGAAAAGAAGAAAATAGAATATGAGTTGAGAAAGAGTGAAAAATTTAATGAAGTACCATTCTGTAATATTGCACAGTCAGTTAAGATTTGGAGCCTTTTTAATTCCTTTGGTTTATCAAATAGACAAAAAGATGTGGTATGGATGTCTTACCATGGTTGCCTCCCAACTCGAGTGTTTTTAAGAGGAAGAGGAATAAGAGTGAGTGAACAGTGTCCAAGAGAGGGTTGTGGAGGTAAAGAAGATATTGTACATTTGTGGTGGGACTGTTTTTATGCCAAGGAAGTTTTTAGGCTTTTAACAAGATTTTTTATTGCACTTATGGGTTTTAATGATTTTACTTTTGAGAAAATTTTTATCGGTCAGGACTTTAACATGAAGAATGATGCACGTGTTACTTGGATAATTTTTTCTGTTTTTAAAGAAGTTTTATGGGACTCCAGGAATTTGCTTGTTTTTAAAAATGTTTCCATTTCTCCAAGTGAATGTAGGAGGTTGTTGCTCGGAAGACTTTTTATTGCATATTTATTAGATAAGAAGAGAATGGGAGAAGACAATGCTGAAAAGATCTGGAAATATACCCAATGGTGGAAACTGTAAGTCTGACCAGTTTATGTTTTGTTTTTTAAATGTTTTTGTTTTCCTTCAGCTTTCACCTTTTGGTTTTAAGTTCTTGACCCTCGGTTCCCTTTTTTTTGTCTTTCCGCATGATGTTTTTTCAGACATTGTTTTAAGTGACGAGTCCTGGTAGGAGACCTGATGATCGTTCAAACAATAGTCTGTAACTGAGGAAAAAAAAAAAAAAAAAAAAAAAAAAAAAAATCTGTTCTTATCAGTTTAATATCTGATACGTCCCCTATCTGGGGACCATATATTAAATGGATTTTTGAGAACGGGGGCCGATTTCGAAGCTTGCTTCCGTCGCCCTATGCATTGACCCGATATGGCAGTATCTTCGGGTACAGTGCACCACCCCCTTACAGGGTTAAAAAGAAAGATTCCTACTTTCATTGCTACCTGCTTGCTGGCTAGCCAGCTAGCCAGCCCTGTGGGCCTTGCTGCTGCTGCAGCCAAAAAACAAAAGGTGGTGCTGCTGCTGCTTCTGCTGCTTCTGCTTCTGCTTGTGTCTGGCCGCTGTTGGAGCGTCCAGGCACAGGACTTCTGCTGCTGCTGACTAAATGGCCTCCTTAATTGGATCATTTGAGTAGCCAGCACACCTGTGCAGGTAGGGCATGACATGATAGGCAGCTGCCTTGATAGCGGGTGGGTGCTGAATGTTCCTAATTGACAAAATAAGATTAATGCTTATGAAGAAATATAAAATCTCATCCCTTCCCCAATATCGCGCCACACCCCTACCCCTTAATTCCCTGGTTGAACTTGATGGACATATGTCTTTTTTCGACCGTACTAACTATGTAACTATGTAACATAACATGGGGGGGGGGGGGGTCTCCTGGCTGTTCACACAGGTGTGTCATTGCTGTACATTGACCATGCATTGCTTCTGTGGTATTGCAAAGGCAAAGACAAATGCTTCCAGCCATCCATTGCACTAATGGATTGGTCATCAGCTGGCTGTCTATGTCCCGCATCAATATAGACCAAAGTACAGAGGGTTAGGCTATGCTATTGTGCACCTACCTGATGCATCAGAAGGTGCGAGGCCCTTGCTAAATTCTGTGCACAGACTTTGAGATCTATACTTTAGACTGTATCTAAACCTGCTCCAACATGGACTGACATTCTGGCCTACTTTCAGCCGATGCGACTTGTCTGTCGCTGAACAGTCGCTTTTTATGTATTCAGCACCTATGTATAATGTTGTAAAAATGCTCTAGAAGCTAAAGTCGCAGAAATGTCACACATATTTGGCCTGCAACTTTCTGTGCGACAAATTCAGACAGGAAAAATCAGTATAAATCCTTAGAAAATTATCCCCCAGTGTCTCCATCTGCTGGCGGTATTGAATAAGCATTGCTGCACTGATGGGGTATGCATTAGACGAAAAAAAAGAAGAAAAAGAAGAATAATACGCCCAGAAAAGAGGCGAAAAGGAGAAAAACGTTAAAAAACGTGAAAAAAAAGTAAGAGGAAGAGAAGGGAAAAAAAGGTGGAAATGGGTTTAAAAGTGATTTCGGCGGAGAAATATATATATATATATATATATATATATATATATATATATATATACGCGCACACACACACATATATATAAACGTATTCTCCGTTGAGATATTGCAGCCGCTGCTGTGTCCAGGCCCAGGAGCCTTAGCACTGTGCTGTGATGTCACTCAATACCACTGACATCACTAGGTGTAAACAACATCTCTCCTTTGCTGTGTATGTGACTATGGAGCTGTTTGGTGATGTCGTCTATTATGGCCTTCATAGAAGCAACAGGAGATTGTTGCATCCATCTAGAACCCTCAGAACTACAGTGCTATGATGTCACTCACTTCCACAGGCCTTGCAGAGTGTAAACAACAACAACCCAGCTTTGTTGTGTATGTAACCATAGGGATTTGTGATGTCACCTAGAACCTTCACAGCAGCGACAGCTTTATGAGGAGCATCAGCACTGCTCTGCCTGAGCAGAACCATCACCGCCATAGGTTGTCAAATAACCCGGGTTTAACCCACACAGGTAAGTCCAATGGGGTGCAGGCATGTCCTCTATGCTTACAGCTTCCCGTGGGTGTTGGTTTGATACCGTTTGGGGACAGCCAAGGAGGCATCTGCAGGCAACAAAGGTAGGTGTGTGCTTGTGTGTGTGTTTCCTATGCAGATCCTAAGCCCAGTGTCACATGCAAGTAGGAGGAGTAAGAAGGGTTCCTGGCAAATCCGGGTTATGGATTGCATTTAAAAAGGCCCCGTGGGAGTGCAATGGGCCCCTGTCTTGCTGCTTAGCAATAATGGTATGGGTTTAGGTTCTGCTGTGTGTACTGGTGGTTGACTGCCCCCCAGCCCAGAGTGTGCATGGAAAATTGTCTGGCAGCCTCCCTGACAGCAAGCAGTGATAGTGCCCATGAAGGGCACCTTGTTGGGCCCGCCCCTTTCACGGTTATCGCTTCTCGGCCTTTTGGCTAAGATCAAGTGTAGTATCTGTTCTTATCAGTTTAATATCTGATACGTCCCCTATCTGGGGACCATATATTAAATGGATTTTTGAGAACGGGGGCCGATTTCGAAGCTTGCTTCCGTCGCCCTATGCATTGACCCGATATGGCAGTATCTTCGGGTACAGTGCACCACCCCCTTACAGGGTTAAAAAGAAAGATTCCTACTTTCATTGCTACCTGCTTGCTGGCTAGCCAGCTAGCCAGCCCTGTGGGCCTTGCTGCTGCTGCAGCCAAAAAACAAAAGGTGGTGCTGCTGCTGCTTCTGCTGCTTCTGCTTCTGCTTGTGTCTGGCCGCTGTTGGAGCGTCCAGGCACAGGACTTCTGCTGCTGCTGACTAAATGGCCTCCTTAATTGGATCATTTGAGTAGCCAGCACACCTGTGCAGGTAGGGCATGACATGATAGGCAGCTGCCTTGATAGCGGGTGGGTGCTGAATGTTCCTAATTGACAAAATAAGATTAATGCTTATGAAGAAATATAAAATCTCATCCCTTCCCCAATATCGCGCCACACCCCTACCCCTTAATTCCCTGGTTGAACTTGATGGACATATGTCTTTTTTCGACCGTACTAACTATGTAACTATGTAACATAACATGGGGGGGGGGGGGGGGTCTCCTGGCTGTTCACACAGGTGTGTCATTGCTGTACATTGACCATGCATTGCTTCTGTGGTATTGCAAAGGCAAAGACAAATGCTTCCAGCCATCCATTGCACTAATGGATTGGTCATCAGCTGGCTGTCTATGTCCCGCATCAATATAGACCAAAGTACAGAGGGTTAGGCTATGCTATTGTGCACCTACCTGATGCATCAGAAGGTGCGAGGCCCTTGCTAAATTCTGTGCACAGACTTTGAGATCTATACTTTAGACTGTATCTAAACCTGCTCCAACATGGACTGACATTCTGGCCTACTTTCAGCCGATGCGACTTGTCTGTCGCTGAACAGTCGCTTTTTATGTATTCAGCACCTATGTATAATGTTGTAAAAATGCTCTAGAAGCTAAAGTCGCAGAAATGTCACACATATTTGGCCTGCAACTTTCTGTGCGACAAATTCAGACAGGAAAAATCAGTATAAATCCTTAGAAAATTATCCCCCAGTGTCTCCATCTGCTGGCGGTATTGAATAAGCATTGCTGCACTGATGGGGTATGCATTAGACGAAAAAAAAGAAGAAAAAGAAGAATAATACGCCCAGAAAAGAGGCGAAAGGGAGAAAAACGTAAAAAAACGTGAAAAAAAAGTAAGAGGAAGAGAAGGGAAAAAAAGGTGGAAATGGGTTTAAAAGTGATTTCGGCGGAGAAATATATATATATATATATATATATATATATATATATATATATATACGCGCACACACACACATATATATAAACGTATTCTCCGTTGAGATATTGCAGCCGCTGCTGTGTCCAGGCCCAGGAGCCTTAGCAATGTGCTGTGATGTCACTCAATACCACTGACATCACTAGGTTTAAACAACATCTCTCCTTTGCTGTGTATGTGACTATGGAGCTGTTTGGTGATGTCGTCTATTATGGCCTTCATAGAAGCAACAGGAGATTGTTGCATCCATCTAGAACCCTCAGAACTACAGTGCTATGATGTCACTCACTTCCACAGGCCTTGCAGAGTGTAAACAACAACAACCCAGCTTTGTTGTGTATGTAACCATAGGGATTTGTGATGTCACCTAGAACCTTCACAGCAGCGACAGCTTTATGAGGAGCATCAGCACTGCTCTGCCTGAGCAGAACCATCACCGCCATAGGTTGTCAAATAACCCGGGTTTAACCCACACAGGTAAGTCCAATGGGGTGCAGGCATGTCCTCTATGCTTACAGCTTCCCGTGGGTGTTGGTTTGATACCGTTTGGGGACAGCCAAGGAGGCATCTGCAGGCAACAAAGGTAGGTGTGTGCTTGTGTGTGTGTTTCCTATGCAGATCCTAAGCCCAGTGTCACATGCAAGTAGGAGGAGTAAGAAGGGTTCCTGGCAAATCCGGGTTATGGATTGCATTTAAAAAGGCCCCGTGGGAGTGCAATGGGCCCCTGTCTTGCTGCTTAGCAATAATGGTATGGGTTTAGGTTCTGCTGTGTGTACTGGTGGTTGACTGCCCCCCAGCCCAGAGTGTGCATGGAAAATTGTCTGGCAGCCTCCCTGACAGCAAGCAGTGATAGTGCCCATGAAGGGCACCTTGTTGGGCCCGCCCCTTTCACGGTTATCGCTTCTCGGCCTTTTGGCTAAGATCAAGTGTAGTATCTGTTCTTATCAGTTTAATATCTGATACGTCCCCTATCTGGGGACCATATATTAAATGGATTTTTGAGAACGGGGGCCGATTTCGAAGCTTGCTTCCGTCGCCCTATGCATTGACCCGATATGGCAGTATCTTCGGGTACAGTGCACCACCCCCTTACAGGGTTAAAAAGAAAGATTCCTACTTTCATTGCTACCTGCTTGCTGGCTAGCCAGCTAGCCAGCCCTGTGGGCCTTGCTGCTGCTGCAGCCAAAAAACAAAAGGTGGTGCTGCTGCTGCTTCTGCTGCTTCTGCTTCTGCTTGTGTCTGGCCGCTGTTGGAGCGTCCAGGCACAGGACTTCTGCTGCTGCTGACTAAATGGCCTCCTTAATTGGATCATTTGAGTAGCCAGCACACCTGTGCAGGTAGGGCATGACATGATAGGCAGCTGCCTTGATAGCGGGTGGGTGCTGAATGTTCCTAATTGACAAAATAAGATTAATGCTTATGAAGAAATATAAAATCTCATCCCTTCCCCAATATCGCGCCACACCCCTACCCCTTAATTCCCTGGTTGAACTTGATGGACATATGTCTTTTTTCGACCGTACTAACTATGTAACTATGTAACATAACATGGGGGGGGGGGGGTCTCCTGGCTGTTCACACAGGTGTGTCATTGCTGTACATTGACCATGCATTGCTTCTGTGGTATTGCAAAGGCAAAGACAAATGCTTCCAGCCATCCATTGCACTAATGGATTGGTCATCAGCTGGCTGTCTATGTCCCGCATCAATATAGACCAAAGTACAGAGGGTTAGGCTATGCTATTGTGCACCTACCTGATGCATCAGAAGGTGCGAGGCCCTTGCTAAATTCTGTGCACAGACTTTGAGATCTATACTTTAGACTGTATCTAAACCTGCTCCAACATGGACTGACATTCTGGCCTACTTTCAGCCGATGCGACTTGTCTGTCGCTGAACAGTCGCTTTTTATGTATTCAGCACCTATGTATAATGTTGTAAAAATGCTCTAGAAGCTAAAGTCGCAGAAATGTCACACATATTTGGCCTGCAACTTTCTGTGCGACAAATTCAGACAGGAAAAATCAGTATAAATCCTTAGAAAATTATCCCCCAGTGTCTCCATCTGCTGGCGGTATTGAATAAGCATTGCTGCACTGATGGGGTATGCATTAGATGAAAAAAAAGAAGAAAAAGAAGAATAATACGCCCAGAAAAGAGGCGAAAAGGAGAAAAACGTAAAAAAACGTGAAAAAAAAGTAAGAGGAAGAGAAGGGAAAAAAAGGTGGAAATGGGTTTAAAAGTGATTTCGGCGGAGAAATATATATATATATATATATATATATATATATATATATATATACGCGCACACACACACATATATATAAACGTATTCTCCGTTGAGATATTGCAGCCGCTGCTGTGTCCAGGCCCAGGAGCCTTAGCACTGTGCTGTGATGTCACTCAATACCACTGACATCACTAGGTGCAAACAACATCTCTCCTTTGCTGTGTATGTGACTATGGAGCTGTTTGGTGATGTCGTCTATTATGGCCTTCATAGAAGCAACAGGAGATTGTTGCATCCATCTAGAACCCTCAGAACTACAGTGCTATGATGTCACTCACTTCCACAGGCCTTGCAGAGTGTAAACAACAACAACCCAGCTTTGTTGTGTATGTAACCATAGGGATTTGTGATGTCACCTAGAACCTTCACAGCAGCGACAGCTTTATGAGGAGCATCAGCACTGCTCTGCCTGAGCAGAACCATCACCGCCATAGGTTGTCAAATAACCCGGGTTTAACCCACACAGGTAAGTCCAATGGGGTGCAGGCATGTCCTCTATGCTTACAGCTTCCCGTGGGTGTTGGTTTGATACCGTTTGGGGACAGCCAAGGAGGCATCTGCAGGCAACAAAGGTAGGTGTGTGCTTGTGTGTGTGTTTCCTATGCAGATCCTAAGCCCAGTGTCACATGCAAGTAGGAGGAGTAAGAAGGGTTCCTGGCAAATCCGGGTTATGGATTGCATTTAAAAAGGCCCCGTGGGAGTGCAATGGGCCCCTGTCTTGCTGCTTAGCAATAATGGTATGGGTTTAGGTTCTGCTGTGTGTACTGGTGGTTGACTGCCCCCCAGCCCAGAGTGTGCATGGAAAATTGTCTGGCAGCCTCCCTGACAGCAAGCAGTGATAGTGCCCATGAAGGGCACCTTGTTGGGCCCGCCCCTTTCACGGTTATCGCTTCTTGGCCTTTTGGCTAAGATCAAGTGTAGTATCTGTTCTTATCAGTTTAATATCTGATACGTCCCCTATCTGGGGACCATATATTAAATGGATTTTTGAGAACGGGGGCCGATTTTGAAGCTTGCTTCCGTCGCCCTATGCATTGACCCGATATGGCAGTATCTTCGGGTACAGTGCACCACCCCCTTACAGGGTTAAAAAGAAAGATTCCTACTTTCATTGCTACCTGCTTGCTGGCTAGCCAGCTAGCCAGCCCTGTGGGCCTTGCTGCTGCTGCAGCCAAAAAACAAAAGGTGGTGCTTCTGCTGCTTCTGCTTCTGCTTGTGTCTGGCCGCTGTTGGAGCGTCCAGGCACAGGACTTCTGCTGCTGCTGACTAAATGGCCTCCTTAATTGGATCATTTGAGTAGCCAGCACACCTGTGCAGGTAGGGCATGACATGATAGGCAGCTGCCTTGATAGCGGGTGGGTGCTGAATGTTCCTAATTGACAAAATAAGATTAATGCTTAAGAAGAAATATAAAATCTCATCCCTTCCCCAATATCGCGCCACACCCCTACCCCTTAATTCCCTGGTTGAACTTGATGGACATATGTCTTTTTTCGACCGTACTAACTATGTAACTATGTAACATAACATGGGGGGGGGGGGGGGGTCTCCTGGCTGTTCACACAGGTGTGTCATTGCTGTACATTGACCATGCATTGCTTCTGTGGTATTGCAAAGGCAAAGACAAATGCTTCCAGCCATCCATTGCACTAATGGATTGGTCATCAGCTGGCTGTCTATGTCCCGCATCAATATAGACCAAAGTACAGAGGGTTAGGCTATGCTATTGTGCACCTACCTGATGCATCAGAAGGTGCGAGGCCCTTGCTAAATTCTGTGCACAGACTTTGAGATCTATACTTTAGACTGTATCTAAACCTGCTCCAACATGGACTGACATTCTGGCCTACTTTCAGCCGATGCGACTTGTCTGTCGCTGAACAGTCGCTTTTTATGTATTCAGCACCTATGTATAATGTTGTAAAAATGCTCTAGAAGCTAAAGTCGCAGAAATGTCACACATATTTGGCCTGCAACTTTCTGTGCGACAAATTCAGACAGGAAAAATCAGTATAAATCCTTAGAAAATTATCCCCCAGTGTCTCCATCTGCTGGCGGTATTGAATAAGCATTGCTGCACTGATGGGGTATCCATTAGACGAAAAAAAAGAAGAAAAAGAAGAATAATACGCCCAGAAAAGAGGCGAAAAGGAGAAAAACGTAAAAAAAGTGAAAAAAAGTAAGAGGAAGAGAAGGGAAAAAAAGGTGGAAATGGGTTTAAAAGTGATTTCGGCTGAGAAATATATATATATATATATATATATATATATATATATATATATATACGCGCACACACACACATATATATAAACGTATTCTCCGTTGAGATATTGCAGCCGCTGCTGTGTCCAGGCCCAGGAGCCTTAGCACTGTGCTGTGATGTCACTCAATACCACTGACATCACTAGGTGTAAACAACATCTCTCCTTTGCTGTGTATGTGACTATGGAGCTGTTTGGTGATGTCGTCTATTATGGCCTTCATAGAAGCAACAGGAGATTGTTGCATCCATCTAGAACCCTCAGAACTACAGTGCTATGATGTCACTCACTTCCACAGGCCTTGCAGAGTGTAAACAACAACAACCCAGCTTTGTTGTGTATGTAACCATAGGGATTTGTGATGTCACCTAGAACCTTCACAGCAGCGACAGCTTTATGAGGAGCATCAGCACTGCTCTGCCTGAGCAGAACCATCACCGCCATAGGTTGTCAAATAACCCGGGTTTAACCCACACAGGTAAGTCCAATGGGGTGCAGACATGTCCTCTATGCTTACAGCTTCCCGTGGGTGTTGGTTTGATACCGTTTGGGGACAGCCAAGGAGGCATCTGCAGGCAACAAAGGTAGGTGTGTGCTTGTGTGTGTGTTTCCTATGCAGATCCTAAGCCCAGTGTCACATGCAAGTAGGAGGAGTAAGAAGGGTTCCTGGCAAATCCGGGTTATGGATTGCATTTAAAAAGGCCCCGTGGGAGTGCAATGGGCCCCTGTCTTGCTGCTTAGCAATAATGGTATGGGTTTAGGTTCTGCTGTGTGTACTGGTGGTTGACTGCCCCCCAGCCCAGAGTGTGCATGGAAAATTGTCTGGCAGCCTCCCTGACAGCAAGCAGTGATAGTGCCCATGAAGGGCACCTTGTTGGGCCCGCCCCTTTCACGGTTATCGCTTCTCGGCCTTTTGGCTAAGATCAAGTGTAGTATCTGTTCTTATCAGTTTAATATCTGATACGTCCCCTATCTGGGGACCATATATTAAATGGATTTTTGAGAACGGGGGCCGATTTCGAAGCTTGCTTCCGTCGCCCTATGCATTGACCCGATATGGCAGTATCTTCGGGTACAGTGCACCACCCCCTTACAGGGTTAAAAAGAAAGATTCCTACTTTCATTGCTACCTGCTTGCTTGCTAGCCAGCTAGCCAGCCCTGTGGGCCTTGCTGCTGCTGCAGCCAAAAAACAAAAGGTGGTGCTGCTGCTGCTTCTGCTGCTTCTGCTTCTGCTTGTGTCTGGCCGCTGTTGGAGCGTCCAGGCACAGGACTTCTGCTGCTGCTGACTAAATGGCCTCCTTAATTGGATCATTTGAGTAGCCAGCACACCTGTGCAGGTAGGGCATGACATGATAGGCAGCTGCCTTGATAGCGGGTGGGTGCTGAATGTTCCTAATTGACAAAATAAGATTAATGCTTATGAAGAAATATAAAATCTCATCCCTTCCCCAATATCGCGCCACACCCCTACCCCTTAATTCCCTGGTTGAACTTGATGGACATATGTCTTTTTTCGACCGTACTAACTATGTAACTATGTAACATAACATGGGGGGGGGGGGGTCTCCTGGCTGTTCACACAGGTGTGTCATTGCTGTACATTGACCATGCATTGCTTCTGTGGTATTGCAAAGGCAAAGACAAATGCTTCCAGCCATCCATTGCACTAATGGATTGGTCATCAGCTGGCTGTCTATGTCCCGCATCAATATAGACCAAAGTACAGAGGGTTAGGCTATGCTATTGTGCACCTACCTGATGCATCAGAAGGTGCGAGGCCCTTGCTAAATTCTGTGCACAGACTTTGAGATCTATACTTTAGACTGTATCTAAACCTGCTCCAACATGGACTGACATTCTGGCCTACTTTCAGCCGATGCGACTTGTCTGTCGCTGAACAGTCGCTTTTTATGTATTCAGCACCTATGTATAATGTTGTAAAAATGCTCTAGAAGCTAAAGTCGCAGAAATGTCACACATATTTGGCCTGCAACTTTCTGTGCGACAAATTCAGACAGGAAAAATCAGTATAAATCCTTAGAAAATTATCCCCCAGTGTCTCCATCTGCTGGCGGTATTGAATAAGCATTGCTGCACTGATGGGGTATGCATTAGACGAAAAAAAAGAAGAAAAAGAAGAATAATACGCCCAGAAAAGAGGCGAAAAGGAGAAAAACGTAAAAAAACGTGAAAAAAAAGTAAGAGGAAGAGAAGGGAAAAAAAGGTGGAAATGGGTTTAAAAGTGATTTCGGCGGAGAAATATATATATATATATATATATATATATATATATATACGCGCACACACACACATATATATAAACGTATTCTCCGTTGAGATATTGCAGCCGCTGCTGTGTCCAGGCCCAGGAGCCTTAGCACTGTGCTGTGATGTCACTCAATACCACTGACATCACTAGGTGTAAACAACATCTCTCCTTTGCTGTGTATGTGACTATGGAGCTGTTTGGTGATGTCGTCTATTATGGCCTTCATAGAAGCAACAGGAGATTGTTGCATCCATCTAGAACCCTCAGAACTACAGTGCTATGATGTCACTCACTTCCACAGGCCTTGCAGAGTGTAAACAACAACAACCCAGCTTTGTTGTGTATGTAACCATAGGGATTTGTGATGTCACCTAGAACCTTCACAGCAGCGACAGCTTTATGAGGAGCATCAGCACTGCTCTGCCTGAGCAGAACCATCACCGCCATAGGTTGTCAAATAACCCGGGTTTAACCCACACAGGTAAGTCCAATGGGGTGCAGGCATGTCCTCTATGCTTACAGCTTCCCGTGGGTGTTGGTTTGATACCGTTTGGGGACAGCCAAGGAGGCATCTGCAGGCAACAAAGGTAGGTGTGTGCTTGTGTGTGTGTTTCCTATGCAGATCCTAAGCCCAGTGTCACATGCAAGTAGGAGGAGTAAGAAGGGTTCCTGGCAAATCCGGGTTATGGATTGCATTTAAAAAGGCCCCGTGGGAGTGCAATGGGCCCCTGTCTTGCTGCTTAGCAATAATGGTATGGGTTTAGGTTCTGCTGTGTGTACTGGTGGTTGACTGCCCCCCAGCCCAGAGTGTGCATGGAAAATTGTCTGGCAGCCTCCCTGACAGCAAGCAGTGATAGTGCCCATGAAGGGCACCTTGTTGGGCCCGCCCCTTTCACGGTTATCGCTTCTCGGCCTTTTGGCTAAGATCAAGTGTAGTATCTGTTCTTATCAGTTTAATATCTGATACGTCCCCTATCTGGGGACCATATATTAAATGGATTTTTGAGAACGGGGGCCGATTTCGAAGCTTGCTTCCGTCGCCCTATGCATTGACCCGATATGGCAGTATCTTCGGGTACAGTGCACCACCCCCTTACAGGGTTAAAAAGAAAGATTCCTACTTTCATTGCTACCTGCTTGCTGGCTAGCCAACTAGCCAGCCCTGTGGGCTTGCTGCTGCTGCAGCCAAAAAACAAAAGGTGGTGCTGCTGCTGCTTCTGCTGCTTCTGCTTCTGCTTGTGTCTGGCCGCTGTTGGAGCGTCCAGGCACAGGACTTCTGCTGCTGCTGACTAAATGGCCTCCTTAATTGGATCATTTGAGTAGCCAGCACACCTGTGCAGGTAGGGCATGACATGATAGGCAGCTGCCTTGATAGCGGGTGGGTGCTGAATGTTCCTAATTGACAAAATAAGATTAATGCTTATGAAGAAATATAAAATCTCATCCCTTCCCCAATATCGCGCCACACCCCTACCCCTTAATTCCCTGGTTGAACTTGATGGACATATGTCTTTTTTCGACCGTACTAACTATGTAACTATGTAACATAACATGGGGGGGGGGGGGGTCTCCTGGCTGTTCACACAGGTGTGTCATTGCTGTACATTGACCATGCATTGCTTCTGTGGTATTGCAAAGGCAAAGACAAATGCTTCCAGCCATCCATTGCACTAATGGATTGGTCATCAGCTGGCTGTCTATGTCCCGCATCAATATAGACCAAAGTACAGAGGGTTAGGCTATGCTATTGTGCACCTACCTGATGCATCAGAAGGTGCGAGGCCCTTGCTAAATTCTGTGCACAGACTTTGAGATCTATACTTTAGACTGTATCTAAACCTGCTCCAACATGGACTGACATTCTGGCCTACTTTCAACCGATGCGACTTGTCTGTCGCTGAACAGTCGCTTTTTATGTATTCAGCACCTATGTATAATGTTGTAAAAATGCTCTAGAAGCTAAAGTCGCAGAAATGTCACACATATTTGGCCTGCAACTTTCTGTGCGACAAATTCAGACAGGAAAAATCAGTATAAATCCTTAGAAAATTATCCCCCAGTGTCTCCATCTGCTGGCGGTATTGAATAAGCATTGCTGCACTGATGGGGTATGCATTAGACGAAAAAAAAGAAGAAAAAGAAGAATAATACGCCCAGAAAAGAGGCGAAAAGGAGAAAAACGTAAAAAAACGTGAAAAAAAAGTAAGAGGAAGAGAAGTGAAAAAAAGGTGGAAATGGGTTTAAAAGTGATTTCGGCGGAGAAATATATATATATATATATATATATATATATATATATATATATATACGCGCACACACACACATATATATAAACGTATTCTCCGTTGAGATATTGCAGCCGCTGCTGTGTCCAGGCCCAGGAGCCTTAGCACTGTGCTGTGATGTCACTCAATACCACTGACATCACTAGGTGTAAACAACATCTCTCCTTTGCTGTGTATGTGACTATGGAGCTGTTTGGTGATGTCGTCTATTATGGCCTTCATAGAAGCAACAGGAGATTGTTGCATCCATCTAGAACCCTCAGAACTACAGTGCTATGATGTCACTCACTTCCACAGGCCTTGCAGAGTGTAAACAACAACAACCCAGCTTTGTTGTGTATGTAACCATAGGGATTTGTGATGTCACCTAGAACCTTCACAGCAGCGACAGCTTTATGAGGAGCATCAGCACTGCTCTGCCTGAGCAGAACCATCACCGCCATAGGTTGTCAAATAACCCGGGTTTAACCCACACAGGTAAGTCCAATGGGGTGCAGGCATGTCCTCTATGCTTACAGCTTCCCGTGGGTGTTGGTTTGATACCGTTTGGGGACAGCCAAGGAGGCATCTGCAGGCAACAAAGGTAGGTGTGTGCTTGTGTGTGTGTTTCCTATGCAGATCCTAAGCCCAGTGTCACATGCAAGTAGGAGGAGTAAGAAGGGTTCCTGGCAAATCCGGGTTATGGATTGCATTTAAAAAGGCCCCGTGGGAGTGCAATGGGCCCCTGTCTTGCTGCTTAGCAATAATGGTATGGGTTTAGGTTCTGCTGTGTGTACTGGTGGTTGACTGCCCCCCAGCCCAGAGTGTGCATGGAAAATTGTCTGGCAGCCTCCCTGACAGCAAGCAGTGATAGTGCCCATGAAGGGCACCTTGTTGGGCCCGCCCCTTTCACGGTTATCGCTTCTCGGCCTTTTGGCTAAGATCAAGTGTAGTAATACAGGAGATCTGGTCAGAAGGTACTCGGGTACCCCTCTCCTCGGCCTTGTGGGATCGCCCAGGTTTATTGCCTGGGCTTCACCCACTTGTTGCTATTGGGGAGAGGGCTTAGTCCCAGGGTAACGGGTTGCGATCGCCTCTCAAAGCCTTCGGGTGGAGAGAGGTTTGAGCGAATTGGCTGGTTGGTTGGAGCGGAGAGAACCAGACCAAAACACGAATGAACCATGGATGAAGATCTAGATCCTGGTTCGGTACCGGCTTATGCCCGGATTAAACACACTGTGCGGGTCATTCTCACAGGTGATGCGGCGGATGCACGTGGCATGAGGTTCGTGATAGAGGACGTGCTCGACAAGATTCTTAATGTTCGTAAGCGAGAGATTTTGGCCATCCAGGATTACCCTAAGCGGAGGATCTACGACTGCACTTTCATAGGGGAAGGCGTATTCTTAGATGCAGTAATGAAAATTCCAAAGCAAGATGATCCGAGGCTTAAGGGTATCCAAATTGTCGAGCACGTCCTAGATGAAACCAAGTTGATTGTCGTGAAGATGTACTCCCCTTTTGTAAATCAGAGAGAGATCGATGGGTTCCTGGCAGCCTACTTTAAAAAGGTGGAGTTCAGAGGAAAAATCATGAACGACTGTGGTGTCTGGACCTCAAAATGGCGATATCAAGTCACGTGCAACAAAGACCCCACCCTCCCAGGGGGGATACTATTACCGCCTGCTCGTTTTAAATTAAACAATGTGTGTGGCGACCTCTTTTTTGCGGGAATGCCAAACTTCTGCAGAAGGTGCCAACGTTATGGGCACATAAAGGAAAATTGTGAAAGTTCCTGTAAGAAATGTGGAAGCATGCAACATGAAACAGAAAAATGTGATAAGGGTTTGAGATGTAATTTTTGCCGTCACTTTGGTCACGTGTATGCTTTCTGTCCCCACAGACCAAAAAAAACCACAGAACAGCAAGGGCAACCCAAGAGAGACGTCCGGAGACCAGCCTGGGGAAAAGCCAGAGAGGAGGAGCACCCCCCACAAGAAGAGGTAAGCTGTGAGATGGAGACCACGGCCCCCCCAAAAGAACCCCAGGAGAAAGAGGCACAGGTGGAAAGGGGGACCCCAGGTGAGAGGAGGCCGGGGAAGAGAAATGCGAGAGGGGATCGGGCAGATACCTCAGAGAAGGTGGAAGAGCGAGAGGTGCCCGATTCCACCCCGGAAGGTCCTCCTGCTTGGGGTCCCCCTGAGTGTGAAAACCCGGACGGAGTAGCAAAGGTGAAAAGACGAAGGGGCTCCAAAGGGCGTCCGGACTCGGAGGTGGTCCAGGAGGAGCAGATGGAAGTTCCTGTCGTGACGGGGGCTCCAAGTGAAGCTCCTCCACAGGTCCCAGCGGTGGATACCCCTACTCCTCCCAGCCAGGAGGAGGTTTCAGGGGTGACCATCTCCGAGGTCCCGGAAACGGACCTAAGTACGCACCCGACCCCTATGGAGGGGCAAGAGGTGGACGCCGAAAAAGAGAATGGAGCCCAGAAGCTGTTCTTACCAATGTACTCCGTCTATACACCTGTGGTCTTGGAAGAGGGGGGCTGCTCGAGCGATGGTGGTTCCTCTCCGGCTTCCTCTATGTGTACGGTAGAGTCAGAGGTGGGGGGTAACGAGAGCTCCAGTGCGCAATCTGGTTTTTAGTTTGTTATCTGAGCCTCCCTTTTTTTTACATCTCCAATGGCTGAGTTGTCCGGATTGTCTATGAATGTAAGAAGTATAAGTTCACGAGCGAAACGGGTTGCCCTTTTTAACTACTTGTCTATTTTTGCTGCTTCTGTGGTTTTCCTGCAGGAGTGCGGCATCCCGCATAGTTTAAATTATGAAAAGTATAAAAAAGATTGGGTACACGGTCCATCAGTCTGGTCTGGATCTAACGAATCCAGATCAGCAGGGGTCGCCATATTTTTTAAAGGAAATGCTTTTATTGATTTTATTCATGAGATTTTACCAGGCAGAATTTTATTGGTTAAAGCTTTTATTGATGGTATTAAATGGCAGTTTTTAAATTTTTATGGTTCACCCGATAAAAATGATAGAGCACGGATGTTAGAGATTTTACCCCTTTTTATCAATGATTCTGAACCTCTTATTTTAGCAGGTGATTTTAATTGTATTTTAAGGGGGGAGCACCGTTTTACCAATTCAGTAAGTAGAAACTATGATAAAACATCTTCTATGTTAAAAAATATGATTATTGATTTTAGACTTACTGATGTTTTTAAGAAATGCAATAGTATTTTACCAGAAAGAGACGGTGTGACCTGGAGCAACGCAAACTGCAGCTCCAGGATCGATTTTATCTTCTGTTCTTATCAAGTACTGCCTTTTAAGTGTGATGTTTTAACCAATGTTTTTTCTGATCACAAACTTTTATCTTTTAAGGTGAAGAGTGATTTTAGAAAAAAGACTGGGAGGAATGCCTGGAAGATGAATGTATCCCTTTTAGAAGATCCGCAGGTTTTATCCGATTTTATCAACTTCTACAAGGACTGCAGACGGGTAAGAGATCCTAACACTCCCATCAGTATATGGTGGGAGAAAATGAAAATAAAAATAAAAGAGTTTTTTATTAGAGTAGGGATCTCTAGAGCTAAAGAGAAGCGTGAGTTTTACTCCCTTCTAAATACCCGTCTGCAAACCCTGTACAAATTCAGAGACAATGGTATAGAGGTTTATAGAGAAATTACTGACTTAAAAAAAGAAATAAAACAGTGCCTGGAGCAGAAGGGAAAAGAGATAATTTTCAGATCCAAAATAAAGCACCTTGAAGAGAACGAGACCTGCTCCAGGTACTTTTTTAAGAAAGTAACGGATAAAAAGGTTTTAATTGATAATATACAAGGAGAAAAAGATGTACAGGGTATTTTAAAAAGGGTACATTCATTTTATGCGGATCTTTTTAATACAAAAAATATTGATATTGATTTTATGAATGACTCATTGAAGGAGATTACCAATGTTTTAGACCCTGTGTCCCAGTCTCTTTTACAGAGGGAGATCTCGGAACAGGAGGTTTTAGAGACGATCAGGAGTTTTAAATCCGGTAAGGTGCCTGGTCCTGACGGTATACCCATTGAGTTTTATGTCATTTTTTATGGTGTTTTAAAAGATGACCTTTTTTCCCTTTTTACAGAAGTATTTAAAACAAAAGCCCTCCCAGGTTCATGGAGGAAGGGTGATGTCTCCCTGCTGTTCAAAAAGGGAGACCGGTCAGATCTAAAGAACTGGAGACCAATCACCCTCCTCAACTGTGACTACAAAGTGATGGCAAAACTGTGCGCAAATAGATTAAAAAGTGTAATAGAGAAAATAATCCATTCAAATCAGGTCTGTGGGGTGCCTGGGAGGAGCATATGGGAAAATCTTAACCTTTTAAAAGATGTGATTAGTGACACAAAGTCTAGAAACGGAAAACTAGCCATTTTATCCTTAGACTTCGAGAAGGCTTTTGACAGAGTGTCACATTTTTATCTTTTTAAGGTTTTAGAGAAAATGGGTATACCTGAAGGCTTTTTATTGTCTCTTAAGGCCTTTTATAAAAACTGCACAAGCAAGATTTTAGTTAACGGTTTTAAGACACAGGATGTGATTTTAAATTCCGGAGTGAAGCAGGGGTGTCCTTTGTCCCCACTACTTTTCATATGTGCGCTTGAGCCTCTACTATGCACCTTGAGGAGAGATAAGCAAATAAGAGGGGTCCCCCTGCCGGGAGGAGGGGGACTAGAGGCTAAAGTAGTGGGGTACATGGACGATGTGGCAGTGCTTGGAAGGGACACCCCATCGCTTCAAAAAGCCCTAAAGCAAGTTGAATTTTTTTGTTGTGCCTCCGGTTTTAAGGTAAATTTTAATAAAAGCAGTGTTTTAAATATAGGAGGACTGTTTTTAAGGGATTTACCCATTCCTGTGTCTGAGTCTGTGCAGATTTTAGGGGTCTCCTTCAGTGAGTCAAACAATGGTTTTAATAGCTGGGACTTGGTGGCTCAAAAAATAAACACAAAAATTTGTATGTGGAACATGAGAACGCTAACGATGGAGGGGAAGGTTTTAGTTACAAAGATGGTGATTTTACCCATTTTATTGTATCTTGGCATGGTCTTTCCACCCCCCGAAATGATTTTAAATAAAATTATTAAAGCATGTTTTACCTTTTTATGGAGCTCCAAGAGTGAAAAATTGAGAAGAGAGATCGTCATGATGCCAAAAGGTATGGGTGGAAAGGACTTCCCCGACATCAAGGCGTTCCTTTTTACCAAGTTTCTTAGCATGTGTGTTAGCACACTTTTTAAGGATAGTTACTGGTCATATTTTATCCGTTTTAATACAGGTTTTTTTATGAGGAGGAATGGGTGGTTTAAAACTGTTTTAAGCTGTCCTTATGCTTTTAATCTTCCCCAACAATACAAGATTTTAGAGAAAATTTTCAACTTGTACAACTTTAACGGAAAAAGTATTAATGAAGTAACTAATAGCAAAAAAATGTTAAAATATATTAAAGAAAGTGGTTTTATTGCCCCTGTGAATAATTTTAATGAAGAGAAATGCAGGAAAATATGGAAGATGGCAAATATGATTTATCTTTTTAATTCACAGAAAGATCTGGCCTGGAGCTGCATACACGAGTGTCTTCCATGCCGGGCATTCCAGCACCGAAGAAGGATGGCCAACACTGCAGTATGCCCGAGGGAGGGCTGCCAGGAACCCGAGACCGTGTACCACCTTTTCTGGACTTGTTTTTATGCAAAAAGGATATGGACTAAAATACTCCCTCTGGTGAAGAAGATAACAGAAATAAAGGACTTAAACTCTGCAGCTGTTTTTTATGGATGTCTGGAATGCCCAATACGGACTCAAGAGACAATGGCATGGAAGATCATAAACTGTGTTAAAGCAGCTCTATGGAATGCCAGAAACATTTTACTTTTTAAACATGAGATTTTATCTGTGAATGATGTTTTAGCTCTTTGTTTTAGTGATATGTACCAGTACTTTTTATTAGACAAGAAATATTATCCTTTATTAGCTAGAAAATGGTATTTTAATGAATGGAACGCCCTTTTGTAAAGCCACCAAGTGCCCATTTTAAGTGTATTATGATTGTATTTATGTGAACTTTTATTGTTATATGTGATTTTATTATCAAAATTTGTTTTTATTGAAAAAAAATTATATTTATAAATCGTAATGCACTTTGTAAAATGTTATGAATTCTAAATAAAAAGATACCCCTCAGGGGTAGCCAAGTTAAAAAAAAAAAATCTGTTCTTATCAGTTTAATATCTGATACGTCCCCTATCTGGGGACCATATATTAAATGGATTTTTGAGAACGGGGGCCGATTTCGAAGCTTGCTTCCGTCGCCCTATGCATTGACCCGATATGGCAGTATCTTCGGGTACAGTGCACCACCCCCTTACAGGGTTAAAAAGAAAGATTCCTACTTTCATTGCTACCTGCTTGCTGGCTAGCCAGCTAGCCAGCCCTGTGGGCCTTGCTGCTGCTGCAGCCAAAAAACAAAAGGTGGTGCTGCTGCTGCTTCTGCTGCTTCTGCTTCTGCTTGTGTCTGGCCGCTGTTGGAGCGTCCAGGCACAGGACTTCTGCTGCTGCTGACTAAATGGCCTCCTTAATTGGATCATTTGAGTAGCCAGCACACCTGTGCAGGTAGGGCATGACATGATAGGCAGCTGCCTTGATAGCGGGTGGGTGCTGAATGTTCCTAATTGACAAAATAAGATTAATGCTTATGAAGAAATATAAAATCTCATCCCTTCCCCAATATCGCGCCACACCCCTACCCCTTAATTCCCTGGTTGAACTTGATGGACATATGTCTTTTTTCGACCGTACTAACTATGTAACTATGTAACATAACATGGGGGGGGGGGGGGGTCTCCTGGCTGTTCACACAGGTGTGTCATTGCTGTACATTGACCATGCATTGCTTCTGTGGTATTGCAAAGGCAAAGACAAATGCTTCCAGCCATCCATTGCACTAATGGATTGGTCATCAGCTGGCTGTCTATGTCCCGCATCAATATAGACCAAAGTACAGAGGGTTAGGCTATGCTATTGTGCACCTACCTGATGCATCAGAAGGTGCGAGGCCCTTGCTAAATTCTGTGCACAGACTTTGAGATCTATACTTTAGACTGTATCTAAACCTGCTCCAACATGGACTGACATTCTGGCCTACTTTCAGCCGATGCGACTTGTCTGTCGCTGAACAGTCGCTTTTTATGTATTCAGCACCTATGTATAATGTTGTAAAAATGCTCTAGAAGCTAAAGTCGCAGAAATGTCACACATATTTGGCCTGCAACTTTCTGTGCGACAAATTCAGACAGGAAAAATCAGTATAAATCCTTAGAAAATTATCCCCCAGTGTCTCCATCTGCTGGCGGTATTGAATAAGCATTGCTGCACTGATGGGGTATGCATTAGACGAAAAAAAAGAAGAAAAAGAAGAATAATACGCCCAGAAAAGAGGCGAAAAGGAAAAAAACGTAAAAAAAGTGAAAAAAAAGTAAGAGGAAGAGAAGGGAAAAAAAGGTGGAAATGGGTTTAAAAGTGATTTCGGCGGAGAAATATATATATATATATATATATATATATATATATATACGCGCACACACACACATATATATAAACGTATTCTCCGTTGAGATATTGCAGCCGCTGCTGTGTCCAGGCCCAGGAGCCTTAGCACTGTGCTGTGATGTCACTCAATACCACTGACATCACTAGGTGTAAACAACATCTCTCCTTTGCTGTGTATGTGACTATGGAGCTGTTTGGTGATGTCGTCTATTATGGCCTTCATAGAAGCAACAGGAGATTGTTGCATCCATCTAGAACCCTCAGAACTACAGTGCTATGATGTCACTCACTTCCACAGGCCTTGCAGAGTGTAAACAACAACAACCCAGCTTTGTTGTGTATGTAACCATAGGGATTTGTGATGTCACCTAGAACCTTCACAGCAGCGACAGCTTTATGAGGAGCATCAGCACTGCTCTGCCTGAGCAGAACCATCACCGCCATAGGTTGTCAAATAACCCGGGTTTAACCCACACAGGTAAGTCCAATGGGGTGCAGGCATGTCCTCTATGCTTACAGCTTCCCGTGGGTGTTGGTTTGATACCGTTTGGGGACAGCCAAGGAGGCATCTGCAGGCAACAAAGGTAGGTGTGTGCTTGTGTGTGTGTTTCCTATGCAGATCCTAAGCCCAGTGTCACATGCAAGTAGGAGGAGTAAGAAGGGTTCCTGGCAAATCCGGGTTATGGATTGCATTTAAAAAGGCCCCGTGGGAGTGCAATGGGCCCCTGTCTTGCTGCTTAGCAATAATGGTATGGGTTTAGGTTCTGCTGTGTGTACTGGTGGTTGACTGCCCCCCAGCCCAGAGTGTGCATGGAAAATTGTCTGGCAGCCTCCCTGACAGCAAGCAGTGATAGTGCCCATGAAGGGCACCTTGTTGGGCCTGCCCCTTTCACGGTTATCGCTTCTCGGCCTTTTGGCTAAGATCAAGTGTAGTATCTGTTCTTATCAGTTTAATATCTGATACGTCCCCTATCTGGGGACCATATATTAAATGGATTTTTGAGAACGGGGGCCGATTTCGAAGCTTGCTTCCGTCGCCCTATGCATTGACCCGATATGGCAGTATCTTCGGGTACAGTGCACCACCCCCTTACAGGGTTAAAAAGAAAGATTCCTACTTTCATTGCTACCTGCTTGCTGGCTAGCCAGCTAGCCAGCCCTGTGGGCCTTGCTGCTGCTGCAGCCAAAAAACAAAAGGTGGTGCTGCTGCTGCTTCTGCTGCTTCTGCTTCTGCTTGTGTCTGGCCGCTGTTGGAGCGTCCAGGCACAGGACTTCTGCTGCTGCTGACTAAATGGCCTCCTTAATTGGATCATTTGAGTAGCCAGCACACCTGTGCAGGTAGGGCATGACATGATAGGCAGCTGCCTTGATAGCGGGTGGGTGCTGAATGTTCCTAATTGACAAAATAAGATTAATGCTTATGAAGAAATATAAAATCTCATCCCTTCCCCAATATCGCGCCACACCCCTACCCCTTAATTCCCTGGTTGAACTTGATGGACATATGTCTTTTTTCGACCGTACTAACTATGTAACTATGTAACATAACATGGGGGGGGGGGGGGGGGTCTCCTGGCTGTTCACACAGGTGTGTCATTGCTGTACATTGACCATGCATTGCTTCTGTGGTATTGCAAAGGCAAAGACAAATGCTTCCAGCCATCCATTGCACTAATGGATTGGTCATCAGCTGGCTGTCTATGTCCCGCATCAATATAGACCAAAGTACAGAGGGTTAGGCTATGCTATTGTGCACCTACCTGATGCATCAGAAGGTGCGAGGCCCTTGCTAAATTCTGTGCACAGACTTTGAGATCTATACTTTAGACTGTATCTAAACCTGCTCCAACATGGACTGACATTCTGGCCTACTTTCAGCCGATGCGACTTGTCTGTCGCTGAACAGTCGCTTTTTATGTATTCAGCACCTATGTATAATGTTGTAAAAATGCTCTAGAAGCTAAAGTCGCAGAAATGTCACACATATTTGGCCTGCAACTTTCTGTGCGACAAATTCAGACAGGAAAAATCAGTATAAATCCTTAGAAAATTATCCCCCAGTGTCTCCATCTGCTGGCGGTATTGAATAAGCATTGCTGCACTGATGGGGTATGCATTAGACGAAAAAAAAGAAGAAAAAGAAGAATAATACGCCCAGAAAAGAGGCGAAAAGGAGAAAAACGTAAAAAAACGTGAAAAAAAAGTAAGAGGAAGAGAAGGGAAAAAAAGGTGGAAATGGGTTTAAAAGTGATTTCGGCGGAGAAATATATATATATATTTATATATATATATATATATATATATATATATATATATATATATATATATATATACGCGCACACACACACATATATATAAACGTATTCTCCGTTGAGATATTGCAGCCGCTGCTGTGTCCAGGCCCAGGAGCCTTAGCACTGTGCTGTGATGTCACTCAATACCACTGACATCACTAGGTGTAAACAACATCTCTCCTTTGCTGTGTATGTGACTATGGAGCTGTTTGGTGATGTCGTCTATTATGGCCTTCATAGAAGCAACAGGAGATTGTTGCATCCATCTAGAACCCTCAGAACTACAGTGCTATGATGTCACTCACTTCCACAGGCCTTGCAGAGTGTAAACAACAACAACCCAGCTTTGTTGTGTATGTAACCATAGGGATTTGTGATGTCACCTAGAACCTTCACAGCAGCGACAGCTTTATGAGGAGCATCAGCACTGCTCTGCCTGAGCAGAACCATCACCGCCATAGGTTGTCAAATAACCCGGGTTTAACCCACACAGGTAAGTCCAATGGGGTGCAGGCATGTCCTCTATGCTTACAGCTTCCCGTGGGTGTTGGTTTGATACCGTTTGGGGACAGCCAAGGAGGCATCTGCAGGCAACAAAGTAGGTGTGTGCTTGTGTGTGTGTTTCCTATGCAGATCCTAAGCCCAGTGTCACATGCAAGTAGGAGGAGTAAGAAGGGTTCCTGGCAAATCCGGGTTATGGATTGCATTTAAAAAGGCCCCGTGGGAGTGCAATGGGCCCCTGTCTTGCTGCTTAGCAATAATGGTATGGGTTTAGGTTCTGCTGTGTGTACTGGTGGTTGACTGCCCCCCAGCCCAGAGTGTGCATGGAAAATTGTCTGGCAGCCTCCCTGACAGCAAGCAGTGATAGTGCCCATGAAGGGCACCTTGTTGGGCCCGCCCCTTTCACGGTTATCGCTTCTCGGCCTTTTGGCTAAGATCAAGTGTAGTATCTGTTCTTATCAGTTTAATATCTGATACGTCCCCTATCTGGGGACCATATATTAAATGGATTTTTGAGAACGGGGGCCGATTTCGAAGCTTGCTTCCGTCGCCCTATGCATTGACCCGATATGGCAGTATCTTCGGGTACAGTGCACCACCCCCTTACAGGGTTAAAAAGAAAGATTCCTACTTTCATTGCTACCTGCTTGCTGGCTAGCCAGCTAGCCAGCCCTGTGGGCCTTGCTGCTGCTGCAGCCAAAAAACAAAAGGTGGTGCTGCTGCTGCTGCTTCTGCTGCTTCTGCTTCTGCTTGTGTCTGGCCGCTGTTGGAGCGTCCAGGCACAGGACTTCTGCTGCTGCTGACTAAATGGCCTCCTTAATTGGATCATTTGAGTAGCCAGCACACCTGTGCAGGTAGGGCATGACATGATAGGCAGCTGCCTTGATAGCGGGTGGGTGCTGAATGTTCCTAATTGACAAAATAAGATTAATGCTTATGAAGAAATATAAAATCTCATCCCTTCCCCAATATCGCGCCACACCCCTACCCCTTAATTCCCTGGTTGAACTTGATGGACATATGTCTTTTTTCGACCGTACTAACTATGTAACTATGTAACATAACATGGGGGGGGGGGGGGTCTCCTGGCTGTTCACACAGGTGTGTCATTGCTGTACATTGACCATGCATTGCTTCTGTGGTATTGCAAAGGCAAAGACAAATGCTTCCAGCCATCCATTGCACTAATGGATTGGTCATCAGCTGGCTGTCTATGTCCCGCATCAATATAGACCAAAGTACAGAGGGTTAGGCTATGCTATTGTGCACCTACCTGATGCATCAGAAGGTGCGAGGCCCTTGCTAAATTCTGTGCACAGACTTTGAGATCTATACTTTAGACTGTATCTAAACCTGCTCCAACATGGACTGACATTCTGGCCTACTTTCAGCCGATGCGACTTGTCTGTCGCTGAACAGTCGCTTTTTATGTATTCAGCACCTATGTATAATGTTGTAAAAATGCTCTAGAAGCTAAAGTCGCAGAAATGTCACACATATTTGGCCTGCAACTTTCTGTGCGACAAATTCAGACAGGAAAAATCAGTATAAATCCTTAGAAAATTATCCCCCAGTGTCTCCATCTGCTGGCGGTATTGAATAAGCATTGCTGCACTGATGGGGTATGCATTAGACGAAAAAAAAGAAGAAAAAGAAGAATAATACGCCCAGAAAAGAGGCGAAAAGGAGAAAAACTTAAAAAAACGTGAAAAAAAAGTAAGAGGAAGAGAAGGGAAAAAAAGGTGGAAATGGGTTTAAAAGTGATTTCGGCGGAGAAATATATATATATATATATATATATATATATATATATATATATACGCGCACACACACACATATATATAAACGTATTCTCCGTTGAGATATTGCAGCCGCTGCTGTGTCCAGGCCCAGGAGCCTTAGCACTGTGCTGTGATGTCACTCAATACCACTGACATCACTAGGTGTAAACAACATCTCTCCTTTGCTGTGTATGTGACTATGGAGCTGTTTGGTGATGTCGTCTATTATGGCCTTCATAGAAGCAACAGGAGATTGTTGCATCCATCTAGAACCCTCAGAACTACAGTGCTATGATGTCACTCACTTCCACAGGCCTTGCAGAGTGTAAACAACAACAACCCAGCTTTGTTGTGTATGTAACCATAGGGATTTGTGATGTCACCTAGAACCTTCACAGCAGCGACAGCTTTATGAGGAGCATCAGCACTGCTCTGCCTGAGCAGAACCATCACCGCCATAGGTTGTCAAATAACCCGGGTTTAACCCACACAGGTAAGTCCAATGGGGTGCAGGCATGTCCTCTATGCTTACAGCTTCCCGTGGGTGTTGGTTTGATACCGTTTGGGGACAGCCAAGGAGGCATCTGCAGGCAACAAAGGTAGGTGTGTGCTTGTGTGTGTGTTTCCTATGCAGATCCTAAGCCCAGTGTCACATGCAAGTAGGAGGAGTAAGAAGGGTTCCTGGCAAATCCGGGTTATGGATTGCATTTAAAAAGGCCCCGTGGGAGTGCAATGGGCCCCTGTCTTGCTGCTTAGCAATAATGGTATGGGTTTAGGTTCTGCTGTGTGTACTGGTGGTTGACTGCCCCCCAGCCCAGAGTGTGCATGGAAAATTGTCTGGCAGCCTCCCTGACAGCAAGCAGTGATAGTGCCCATGAAGGGCACCTTGTTGG